>NC_066585.1:387913017-387988374 GCF_024323335.1 Lathyrus oleraceus | reverse complement strand
AAAAAGAACTGCTTCTAGTTTAAGTTTATCGAGAGAAAGACTAACAACTTCAAAAATATCAACTACATCAAATAGATCTCATTCATCTCCATCAATATCCCATATTTTTGTTGCTCCAACATTATAAACCTTAATATGAGAAGACAAATATTTGTATAAACAAAAACTAAATTTTCGGCCCTCTTTAAATTGAGCTTATTCCTTTTCAATGAATGAATAAATTTAATTTATTACAATTTCTCTCAACCGAAGATGAAGAACTTGATTGTGAAAAAACTTTTTTATTTCTAAATAGAATAAATAATCTAATTTTTACTTAGGAAAAAAAGTCCAAATTATACCATCCGAACAAAAATTAAAAAATTTGGATACGTGATACCAAATATAATACCGGTTGGTGTACCAATTTAAAAAAAAAAAAATTGGTACGGCACCACGGTCCCCGGTAGAGGTACTTTATCTAAAATGGAGTTCCCATTCGTGAGAGAACAAAACATAGAACCGCAGGCACAGCCTGAAAAATCCCAAGCCATAATGAATGTGAGAAATCCAACCACAACTAAAGAAGTTCAACAACTGACATGAGGAATTGCCACCCTACCTCATTTTCTACCATGCACAGCGATAACACTTTTCTCTTTTTTGCCACATTGAAAAAATGGAAAGTTTTGAATGGACGGAAGAGTACGAAGACCCGGTTCTCTCCCACATCATCACATCCTAGAACACAGCGTAACTTTTAGATGTGACTGGTTGAGGTTGGCTCTTCTTCCTCTACTTATGCCATTTCTTTAGGGTTTTAGGTGATTTCATTGTGTTTGGTTTGTGTTAATACAATTGATTTAGAGTTTTAGGTGTTTTGTTTGAGTTTGTAGTTAATTAGTGCAATTGATTTAGGATTTTTTTTCATTGACTGGTTATTGAAAATTATAAAAAATATTGTTGATTTGTTTTGCCATGGCTGAACTGTTGGAGAGTAATCCAAACGGTGAATAGAAATTGAATATGCCAACCAATTTTCCCTTAATTTGTGCCCCTCACTTGTCTGATTTGTTAATATGATTGGTTAAATTTTTTTTGTTTTTTATTTTTTATTTTAGAGTTGATTATAACATCTGTTTCTGAATATTTTACATGTATAGTACCACTGGATATTAGATATGACTTGCTGTGTAATAACATAAATTAAACACTTTATTACAAGCCTTTTTTTATTTTTTATCCCGGGGTAGCGAAGCAATTCTGTTATTGATGAAAAATCAAATCAAGTTTTGGTTAATATGACTGAGAACTCTGTTATTCAACTACATGAACCCTTTGAACAATTCTCTAGTTTCTTATCTGATGATAAATCGGAAAACAAAAATCTTCAAAATGTTCAAAGTAAACCTGGGAAAGTGAGAGATGCAATAAACCTGGGAAAGTGAGAGATGCAGTAACTTCTCTTTTTGTTGAAGAACTGACACAACCCGTTCCTGCTCAAGTGAACTCGAATTCTGCGAATAAGCCATCGGATCCACCTACTGGAGATGGTGTGAAAGATATTAGTCTTCCAAATGAGCCTCGTGAAATGAGTGATGTAGTAATCGGCCCTGTCGAAGACCAAACATAATTTGTTCTTGCTCAAGTGAATGCAAATTCTTTGAACGATCTATTGGATCCACCTTCTGGAAATGTTAATGATCAATTCTTCTGTAAGTAAGATCTATCACAATTGTAACCTCTAGATGCTAATATGGGTGCAACTGATGCATTCTTTGCTGAGTTTTTATTTGTTATTATGGCATGACTTGCTGTGAAACCCTGGGTGTTGAATCAAATTCATTCTTGTCTTATAGTATGTGAAATTTCTCTTGTTTGAAACATATTGCCTTTTATGTATCTCATATTTAAATATTCTAATGCTCCGGGTAACAATGAGAAATATGATGGTGATGTTTGTACTGACTCCCAGTTTACCATATAGTCATGCTGCATTTCCAGCATCCTTACAAAGCGCCACAAGCAAAGTCATTCTAGGTACAATATGTTTCCAAGAAGTTAATGTCATTTTGCTTTGAATAATGATTCATGATGTGTCTACTGTAAGTATTTGAATGATAAATTGTCAGTAGTGCTTTGCATAGTATTTATTTCAAATTTAGTACATTATTTTAGTGAGATTGAATGGATAATGTTGGAGAAATCACATAAAAACAAACTTATGTAATGGTTGTCTACATATGGGAAAAGTTTAAAAAATAGATAATACAAAGTTTCTAGATAAGCATGATTGTGTTTGAGTTATCGAAGATCATTTCATTGTTTTTAGCAAAGTTTTCCGTGTAAATGCAAAATGCCATCTTTATTGTAGTAGAACCTATCGTTTGCAAAACACACACTTAACACTGCCCCGACTTAAAATATTTATATTATTTTGTGCAAAAGATGATAATAACAAAATCAAAATCTTCTCAATATTTAACATGAAGCATTTTTGTTGTATTATCTAATGGAAAAGGTACGTTGGTAATATTTTTTGTTAACTTATATCAATTTATCAAATGCATCAGTCTTTATGGGTTGCAGAGATCATCAATTCTAACTTTGATGAGGCAACCTATTGTTTATTGAAGCCCTATTGAGAAGATCGTAGGCATAAGGTCCTAAGTTGTGGCTAAAGAGGCGGAACTATTGAAATTGAGGTTGCTGCTTATAATTTGGATTTTCGTGAAGCTTGAGTTACTCTAGAATGATTATATGTGTAAATTGGTATGTGTATTTAATGTCTTGCTCTTGAAAAAATGTGTGTACTCACATGAATAATACTCCCTCCGTTCCTTTATAAGTGTCACTTTCTTGAAAAATAATTGTTTCTTTTTAATTGTCACTTGCAAAGTTCAAGGTAGTATTAATTGCAATTTTTCAGAATTACCCCTAGATAATGATTGCAGAGAGAGAAAAAGTAAAGTGAATGTAATAAATAATTAAGGGTATTATAGGTAAAAGAAGAATTAGTGTTTGAAAAGTAACAATAATGATTAGTTTCCTTGATATGTGTAAAAAGTCAAAAAATGACACTTAAAAAGGAACGGAGGGAGTATGTTGTTGTGTAGTTGATTAAGATCCATTATATATATATATATATATATATATATATATATAGATATATATCTATATATATATATATATCTATATATATATATATATATATATATATATATATATATAGATATATATATATATATCTATATATATATATATATCTATATATATATATATATATATATATATATATATATATATATATATATATATATATATATATATATATATTATATTATATATATATATATATATATATATATATACTGTTTTTTAATATTCGGTTATTCAAATGTCTCTTAGTCTTTTGTATTTCAACATAGTATCCAGAGTCAATTGAGAGACATTTGTTCGACGTGCTTTACCCGGTTGATTCACTGTCTTATGATGAGAATGTTTTTGGTAAACCGTGTCTCAACTCCGGTTTGCCTTTTATCGACTACAATGACTCATCCCAGTATCCGTTTTTCGGTCACCACGACACCGTCGCCACTGTTCCAGGCGACATTCCAACAAACAAACCCTACCGACAGAAGAGCCTCATCTGATCTGGCAGTTCCCCATTTTTCACTATAAAAAAACCTCCGCATGCGCCCACACATGCCACCTCAGTCTCTACGCGTGTGCCTTACATGCTGCCACCTAAATCGCGCATGACAGCGCGTCC
The DNA here is from genome assembly GCF_024323335.1 of Lathyrus oleraceus. NCBI lineage: Eukaryota > Viridiplantae > Streptophyta > Magnoliopsida > Fabales > Fabaceae > Lathyrus > Lathyrus oleraceus. The sequence goes on along the minus strand of NC_066585.1, from coordinate 387,984,623 downwards.
GACGACTGATCCCAGGGCTTTTTTCACCGTGCCACTCGCCTACCTGCACTTACTCCAGATACGGTCTCGGTTTTTATTTTCAACTCGCGGAAAATCGTGCTCCAGTTCAAACAAAGCCTTTTTCACCCTGTTTGCGTGAAATTTTCTCTCTTTAGATACTTATGGCTACAATGATTTTCTCAGGTGGTATAAAAATTACCAAAACTCAGATTCTAGTGCTTCGGTTTCACACAGTGGTAATTCATCTATTTGCCCATCTCAATCATCTTCCCTTGGACCTTGGATCCTTGATTCGGGTGCGTTTGATCATGTTATCGGTAATACAAGTTTTTTCTCTTCCCTCTCTACCTCTAGTTTCTTATCTACTATAACTTTTGCTAATGGTTCTCAAACTTGATCCGAAGGAATTGTTACTTGATGGGAAAATAGCAAGTGTACTATTTTTCTCACTGTAGTAATAAAAGGGAAATTCCCCGTTTGTCGATCTCAAGGACTGCTTGACGATACAGAGTTTATAGATTGTTTCAATTAGACAAAAGCCTTTGGTTTTTGTGTTGTGAGTAATTATACTACCAATTGCAAATAAATAAAACAAGTAAAAGGTTGAACAAGAGACAAATGAGAGAAGATTGCTAGGGTTCGGTGAATGAAACTTCCTGTAACAGATATAATTTATGAAAGTTTAGACAATATTCCTGTCCAATTAATTCCGGTCCTCAAGGGTATCTATTCCTAATTCCTTAGTGAAAAGACCTTTGATTATGTAACCTAATTACTATGTCCATAAATAATTAAGTTCATCCTCAAGCATTCAAATATCAAGAATTACCGGTCAGATAGAAAATCCCTAGTCCTAGGTTATTTTACTATCCAAAGTTCTTATCCAGATCAATGAATAATCGCTGTCCAGCTTAAACTATTCATATTAATCATCATTCGTTGGTCCGACGAATAAAGCATAAAGTACGGTAATAAGAACAAATCAATGGAAAAGAAGAAATAGTCAATGCCCTCATAAACATAAAATCTGTCACATTCAGAATCAGGGTCACCCCCCTAGCAATGGGGGGTTTAGCTACTCATAATCGAAATAAAAACAAAGATTAACATTGTTGTCATTACAGAATTTCGTGAGGAATCAATCTTCAATCGTCGGAAAACTCTTGAACATATGAATCCTCTGATAATCGTAGAGTCTCCAGCTCTCAAAACGCGTCGTTTGTCTCTCCAAATTCGTCCAACCCTGGAAAAATCGTTTTCTCCCCTCTAAATAGCTATTCAGTTGGGCTTTTCCTGATTCTGGGCTTGATACGCGTATTGCCCAGTCTCATACGCGTATTGCCCAGTCTGGTACGCGTATTGCACGTAAGACAGCCTCTGATACGCGTATTGCCTAGTCTGGTACACGTATTGCCCAGTCTGGTACGCGTATCAGCAGTTTGGTACGCGTATCACCAGAAGCTTGTCTTTTTGCTTGATTTTCAACCCCTCTGGTCATTTGCGTATGCTACGCATACTGGGAAGGTCCATACGCGTATCATGTAAGGCCATACGCGTATGGACAACAAGTTCTCCAAGAATTGATTTTTTTCTTCCGTTTTCTTGCTCGGGCTCAATTTCGCATCTGACGTTTGATTCCCTGAGCTTCCAAACTAGTTTTTTTACCTGCTAACATACCCAAAAGTGTAAAATATCCTCAAGAAATTCATAAGTAACAACACACTTCATATTATAGAATTGAGCTTATATCTACTAAAAATGCTTCAGTTTACGCAGTTTACCTGACTTATTTACGGTTAAATAGTGAAATACCTAGCATAAATGGTGACTGATCACAACCCCAAACTTAGCTTGTTGCTTGTCCTCAAGTAACATTTTATTACCATAAGATCATGTCACCCCAAACTTACTGTAAAACAGTTCTTGCCACAATACTGCTGAAATCTTTCGCACTGGACCTCTTGATGTTTTTTCAGGTTTTCTGATTCTTCCACATAGCCAACGAGCTAGAAACTCTTTCCCTCATTGATATGACTTTACCTGTCAGCTTATATCACACTCTCACCAAGTCTCTCTGGGTTAAAGTGTTATCACTCTCAAATCACAATATGCAATATCAAATCAGAAGTTTGAATAAATTCTCTCATCCTATCAACATGTACAATCACACACACTTTTTGAGGTCTTTTTGGGTTGTAACGGGGCTTTGGTTTAGGTAGGGTATGAAATTGGAACAACGGTTTTTGGGTCTTTTGGTTCAGAGTACATGAACTCATTCTCTCACTACGTTTCTTTCCTATTATTCCTGTAGGGTTTTGCAATCCTCTTTTCCTTTTATCTATAGTGAATGTAGCATTTTTCAAAAGCTGTTCTTTTATTGTTTTTCGGTTTTCTCTTTCTCTTTTCATGTTGTTGTTGTTTTTTTTTTTCTTTTTTTTGTCTTTTTTTTTCTTTTATACGACATTCACTTACTATTCACGTACTGCAAAGCTACCCCAAACTTAAAGGTTACTATTCCAACAGCAACCCCAAACTTAGATAGAAACGTAGAGATGAAATCAATCCTCACATACTCTGAACAGGGTAGGATAGGTACAAGGTCATGGATTTAGAAGAAAAAAAAACGGGTATGTCAAAAATAAATGATTAACAGGCTCAACAGGGTAAAACAATGGATAATAATAATAATGGGATGGCTAGAAAGGCTCTAGGTGATAAACAAAAACATGCCTCAGTGTGTGTAGTCGTACAGCTAATAATGACAAAAGAACGTACGCAAACTAAGATTGATAAAGACATACCTGATATCTCTCATATGATGATAAGTGTTTGGCTTTTTCTGATCTCACCAGGACGGGTTAAGCTGACTTGTTCTATCATACCTCTGAGTTCAAAGCTCGTGTTGTGGTTCTGATGTTAATCTTAACCAGTGCGTCCAATCATAAACAACACTTTCAGCATGGCGCATGTACAGGCCCATGCATGGAGGCTCTTTCCATTCATGCAAATTTGAAATCACACTTTCAGCATGGCTTTGGCTATAAATACATGGCATGTGAGCTCTCATTCTTCAACCTAATGGCGCCTAAATCCATGCTGAATTGAATCCTCACCCATACCAAAGGAAAAAAATCTCATTTTTCTCCAAAAATTTCAGATCTAGAATTCAGTTTCCTTGTCTGTTTTCTTCAGATCTAAAGTTCCTAGACCTTCATCATTTGATACATAGAAGCTTCTGTTTGCAAAAGGAATCAAAGAGAGTGACTCAATTCTTTACAATCCAAAGGTTTTGCTCAACTGCATTTTGCTTCGAATCTCCTCATACATTGCTCTATTTGCCTTGATTTTGTGTTGTCTGAAGTCCTCTATATAGAGGCATCATCATTGTGTTCTTAGTTGTTGAAATCAAGCAAGTTCAGTTGAACACCACTAAAGTTCCATCTCTGATTTCTCTCTTAATAGAGATCTAGAGTGGAATTGAGTGGCATAGGAGTGATGTACATCACTCCACCTTTCGAATGGTACCTGGATCGTGCATTTTAGTTAACATTTTTTGACCTGTAATTTTTTATCTCCACCGGAGCTAGCCGGAGAAGACGGTGGCGCTGGCCACCGTCTGGTCTCCAGATCCAATCGTGGCCGTCCATGTTTATTTCCAGATCTAATTTCAGCAGTCCAAACTTATGACTTATTTTAATATAGCATGTGGTTGCATTGACTTTGGAACACGTTGGACGCGCGCTTATGGATGCTTGGATCTGCCAGCTCAATTAATGAGCTCAGATCCAAGGGCTCTCGCTTTTCCATTTATTTTAATTCTGATTTAATTTTCCATTTCATTTTTTAATTCCATTTCATTTTCTAAAATTCATATCTCTTGTATTATTGGTCCAAAAATTATGGGACCAATTGCATTATTTCTCTTTTAATTTCTAGTTTCTAAAAATGATTTTTAATATTTTTTATTTTATCATTTGCTATTTTTTAGTAATTTTCTCTTTTCTGGTTATTTTTAATTCATTTTAAATAGTTTTTGATATTCAAAAAATACAAAAATCTTTTCTCAACCTCTTTGAATGATGATAGATCTATGAAAAATATTCTCATCAATTTATTAATTGATTTGAGATTTATTTGAGATTTTAGTTCAATTAGGTTATTTTTATGCATTTTTAATTGATTTAAAATAGTTTCTGACTTTTAAAAATGCTGAAATTTTTTGTCAAACTTTGTTTGGCCTTGTTGAACTTGGGATAATTCACTTGGACTTTTCAAAGTTGATTTGAAGTGAGTTTGAAGTTTGACCTTTCTTTAGTATTTTAATTCAAGTTTTATTTTAAATATTAAAAATGCAAAAAGTATTTTGTTTATGTCTTGACCTCTAATAGTCATTTTGCTTTTGTTTTCTATTGTTTGACCTTGATCTTCTCTATCTTTGGTCAACACTTGTTGATTGATGCATACCATTTCATTTAGTGCACTTTATTTCTTCATTTCTTTCTTCTTCTTCTCCTTCTTCTTTTTCTTTTTTGATCAATGAGTTAAAGATTGGTGGTTAGCATTGATTAGGGAGGTTTAATCTTCCTTGATTCAAATCTAATTCATCTTGATCATGGATCAAGTGAATGGCTTTGCATTAAGGATAGATTGCTTTCTAAATCATGCAAAGGACCTAAATCAATACAAGACCATTTCTCTTCTTCTTTTTGGCATGGCAAGTTGTTGGAGTTTGATTCACTAATCAAGACCTCTAACTTGTGTTGTTGCCTACATTATTATTGACCGGCCTCAGATAGTTGTGACTTCTACATAAATCCAATTACGATTGCTTAACATAGCGCTAAATTTGCCTTATGGCACACTAACTACTAACACTAACCATTAACTATTAACATTTAATTCTTGCACTTTACTTTTATGCAATTTACTATTCTTGTACATATGATTCATTTGCTTTTCCCCCTTTGCTCACTTGAGCACATGTTTATGTTAATGCCATTTGCCTTTTACTCACTTGAGCACATAATTGTGTATATATTATTGTGCTTGTGTTTTGTTTTAATTGTTGTGGACCAAATGCAAAGAAATGGACAAATGGACTTAGTTTCTAGGACTTTCCCTATGCAAATTGCAGTAAAAGGACTTTAAATGATGAAGATGGATTAGAAGGACCAAACCTCTAAACTCACTCTTGTCCATTCTTGATTTGCTTCATAAAACTTTTTGATGTGTGTGCTCTTGTGCTAGGGAATCCTATGAGAGCTCAAATTGAAGAACCATTGCTATGTTCATCCAAAGTGAAAGACACAAGATACATTGAGGATCTTCTAAGAAGTTTGTTTGATTGTGTTGATTGCTTGAGCTTACTATTATTATGCTTGCATATTCCAAAGGATGAAAGCTACTTGGATCATCAATATGATCTCAAGAGAGGAACTCCATTTATGGTCTTGTTTCTTATCCCTTATCTCTTTGTATGATTAGGACTTTAGTCATTCTTCTTCTTCCATCCACTCTAACCCAAGCCAAAACTTTTGTGCAAACATTTAACACTTCTTTTCAAACATTAGAAACCTAAGCCTTATGCTTTTGATTTTCAAACTTTCTTTTCATAACACTGATTTTGAATTGAACTTCTAAGTAAATTTTGACCATATTTTGTAAATACTTTTCATTGGTAAATATAACCCATTCAAATGTTTTTTTGTGGTTTCAATGGCCACTTTCTTAATCAAAACTGTTCATAACCTTTAGCTATTAGGTTTGAGTTATCCTTGAGGTAGATGTAATACTGACCTATATCCTTAGTGATTGACAATGAGTCTTCCATGCTTATTATAGGGTTAACCCCTCACTAGCATGTTGAAGCTATCCTCACATGGTGGATTTGTGGTTTTAGGTTGAGTTTTCTCCCTTGGATAACAAAAGACCTTAAGGCTTTTGGACCAATCAATTCACCAACTCATTTTGAGATTTTTACCCCGAACTACGAGGTTTTGATCCTAATCTTTTTTAAGATGGTACGTAGGCAATGGGTTTATCCATCCAAACATAAAAATGTAAATAAATTTGTATATTCTCTTCTCATCTCTTCAATCATGTTTGCACAAACAAATTTTCACAAAATACCAACCTTACAACAAATGTGAAAAGGGATCCCTAGGAGTACCTAGGATGTTTTGGGTGCTTAAAACCTTCCCATTGCATAACCAACCCCCTTACCCCGATCTCTGACATTTTTACTAGTTTTTGATTCGATAAAACTTTTAGGTTTTTGTTCGCTTTCTAACCATTCCTTTGGATAAATAGAAGTGCGGCGGCGACTCGACTTGTATGGTTTACCTTGGATTTAGTCAATATCTCTAATGGTAATGAATACCCCGCTACAGTGTCGTAGTGTGTATAATTGATTGGAACTATGGTGATACATTCATAATAGGTTGAAGTCCACAATTCTATAAATCAATTTTTGACCAATGGTGGGACGATGCCCCGAGAGGTGGTGACATCTAGATCATATGCATTGGCATGTAGATTGTACTTAGGATTTTAGGTCATCACGACAAAGTGTTTTTGTGATATTACGTTGAATGATATTTGTTTTTATGTTGTCTATGATTGATGTTTACTTTAACTGTTGATAGTTTATGAGCTTTCAAGATATGTACAAGTATACTTGTCCTATGTTTGTCTATTTTTTGAAGTAGACTCTTAGATCTTTGACCAGATTATTAATCTAGTAGATGAGTTGTGAAGAGCGTGGTAAGGTGCGATTGAAGGCTATGATATTTGTTTACATCGGTGTTAGTTTTGTTGGGAGTATAAAAGTCCAAAGTTATGACCAATTAGGAGGTGTATTTGGGTAGTGGACGACCAAGAGTCTTGGTTTGAAAACTTTATTTTGATTTAGATATTTGAGATGGTATTTTAATTATAATCATTCTAAATTACTTTTAATATTTAAGAAAATTTACTTGATGTGTTTGTTAAAATTAAAAGATTTGTTAAGGTAATTTTCATTAAAAAAATGTTTGCATTTAGAATTTTGCTAAATAATGTCTTAAATTTTGAGATGTTATATTTGGTATTATAATAATTTGATCTAGTTTAGATTTTGGGCGGATAGTTGGGTAGTTAGGAGTCGTGTTGGTGTTATTCATGTCCTCAGAAGTCCTCTAGAGACGGCCTCGATGTCATACATCAATCGAACGTTGTTTGAACGTTCCTTATCGAATCAATGCATACTTTACGACAAATGAGTTAATTTATTACATCTTAGTGTCTTGTGAGTATCTATGGTGAGTAAATACTACTAGTTTGAGTGTTATATGAAAATGGCTCAAAGACATATTTATACTACTAAACCCTAAAGAAATAACATAAGTAAAGGAAGAAGCTGGAATGGCTTAAATGGCTAAAGCTATGGCTATTGTTGTTGTTGCACAAACGACTGCCAAAACTCAATGAGACTTGTTGAAACAACAAAAGGAAGAAATAGTAGATGCGTCTAGGGGACTCTCACATTTTCATCGTCACAATCTACCCGTGTTTCAAGGAGAAACGAACTCATGAAAAGTTGATTTATGGCTACATGAAGTGAAAAAGATTTTCAAGGTGAATGGGTATCCCGAGGAGTTAAATGTGAATTATGCTACATATCTGCTGCTTGGTGATGCTGAGTATTGGTGGAAGTGTATTAGACTCATGGTAGAGGCATCTCAAGAGGTGTTACACATTGATTTAAGCCATAGAAGTGACTCTTAATCGATTAGCCAATGTACTTAGATTTTAATTATTTAAAAATATGTGTTAATCGATTAAATTAGCTAAAATATGAAACTTTGACCTCACTTAATCGATTACCAAATTCTTAATATATTATGAGGTGTTACACATCAATTTAACCAATTAGAAGTGACTCTTAATCAATTAGCTAATGTACTTAGATTTTTCAATTGACTACCTAATCGATTAAGCACTTGGTCGGATTGACTTTAAAAAGTTTTATAAAAAAGATAAGAGGTTTGAAAATATTTTTGTATATGTGGCATGTCTTAGTACCTCAAAATTTACTCTTGTTTCATTTACAATAAATTGATTATAACTAGATAGAATATAAAATGTAAGATCAAATAAACTTTTACACTTTCACATCCTCACGTTCATAATTTCAAAATCTCAACTTTATATGTTTAATTTTATTTTCTTGATTAACCTTTATCTAGCAGTTTTAGTTGGAAGTTGAGACATTTGTCTCGATGATATTTGAGGTATCTCTTTGTTTCATCCGATGTCATCATCATAAACTAATATGTATCTTTCTTTGATAAGATGTCATCATCACGAAGCATAAGATTTGTCAATATTAATCATCAAAAGTATTTCACAATATTACATAACAAAATCAGCGTTGCATAGGTACGAGTACGTGCCCAGTACCGCACGGGTACTGGTATGGAGTACGACATTTTTAGAAAAACTAAGGTACATGTACATTAATATAATTTTTTAAAATACAATTATAAAAATAATAAAGGTGTTATATTGTTTAAATAACAACAAAAACATTGAAATTATAAAACAATTTATTTAAAAAAAGTTGATATCTGCGCAATAACATAAATAAATTACACTTTAAAAGTATTCATAAATCATGATATCATTAAAAAGAACTGCTTCTAGTTTAAGTTTATCGAGAGAAAGACTAACAACTTCAAAAATATCAACTACATCAAATAGATCTCATTCATCTCCATCAATATCCCACATTTTTGTTGCTCCAACATTATAAACCTTAATATGAGAAGACAAAGATTTGTATAAACAAAAACTAAATTTTCGGCCCTCTTTAAATTGAGCTTATTCCTTTTCAATGAATGAATAAATTTAATTTTATTACAATTTCTCTCAACCGAAGATGAAGAACTTGATTGTGAAAAAACTTTTTTATTTCTAAATAGAATAAATAATCTAATTTTTACTTAGGAAAAAAAGTCCAAATTATACCATCCGAACAAAAATTAAAAAAATTTGGATACGTGATACCAAATGTATACCGGTTGGTGTACCAATTTAAAAAAAAAAAAATTGGTACGGCACCACCGGTCCCCGGTAGAGGTACTTTATCTAAAATGGAGTTCCCATTCGTGAGAGAACAAAACATAGAACCGCAGGCACAGCCTGAAAAATCCCAAGCCATAATGAATGTGAGAAATCCAACCACAACTAAAGAAGTTCAACAACTGACATGAGGAATTGCCACCCTACCTCATTTTCTACCATGCACAGCGATAACGCTTTTCTCTTTTTTGCCACATTGAAAAAATGGAAAGTTTTGAATGGACGGAAGAGTACGAAGACCCGGTTCTCTCCCGCATCATCACATCCTAGAACACATCGTAACTTTTAGATGTGACTGGTTGAGGTTGGCTCTTCTTCCTCTACTTATGCCATTTCTTTAGGGTTTTAGGTGATTTCATTGTGTTTATGGTTTGTTAATACAATTGATTTAGAGTTTTAGGTGTTTTGTTTGAGTTTGTAGTTAATTAGTGCAATTGATTTAGGATTTTTTTTCATTGACTGGTTATTGAAAATTATAAAAAATTATTGTTGATTTGTTTTGCCATGGCTGAACTGTTGGAGAGTAATCCAAACGGTGAATAGAAATTGAATATGCCAACCAATTTTCCCTCAATTTGTGCCCCTCACTTGTCTGATTTGTTAATATGATTGGTTAAATTGTTTTTTGTTTTTTATTTTTTATTTTTAGAGTTGATTATAACATCTGTTTCTGAATATTTTACATGTATAGTACCACTGGATATTAGATATGACTTGCTGTGTAATAACATAAATTAAACACTTTATTACAAGCCTTTTTTATTTTTTATCCCGGGGTAGCGAAGCAATTCTGTTATTGATGAAAAATCAAATCAAGTTTTGGTTAATATGACTGAGAACTCTGTTATTCAACTACATGAACCCTTTGAACAATTCTCTAGTTTCTTATCTGATGATAAATCGGAAAACAAAAATCTTCAAAATGTTCAAAGTAAACCTGGGAAAGTGAGAGATGCAATAAACCTGGGAAAGTGAGAGATGCAGTAACTTCTCTTTTTGTTGAAGAACAGACACAACCCGTTCCTGCTCAAGTGAACTCGAATTCTGCGAATAAGCCATCGGATCCACCTACTGGAGATGGTGTGAAAGATATTAGTCTTCCAAATGAGCCTCGTGAAATGAGTGATGCAGTAATCGGCCCTGTCGAAGACCAAACATAATTTGTTCTTGCTCAAGTGAATGCAGATTCTTTGAACGATCTATTGGATCCACCTTCTGGAAATGTTAATGATCAATTCTTCTGTAAGTAAGATCTATCACAATTGTAACCTCTAGATGCTAATATGGGTGCAACTGATGCATTCTTTGCTGAGTTTTTATTTGTTATTATGGCATGACTTGCTGTGAAACCCTGGGTGTTGAATCAAATTCATTCTTGTCTTATAGTATGTGAAATTTCTCTCGTTTGAAACATATTGCCTTTTATGTATCTCATATTTAAATATTCTAATGCTCCGGGTAACAATGAGAAATATGATGGTGATGTTTGTACTGACTCCCAGTTTACCATATAGTCATGCTGCATTTCCAGCATCCTTACAAAGCGCCACAAGCAAAGTCATTCTAGGTACAATATGTTTCCTAGAAGTTAATGTCATTTTGCTTTGAATAATGATTCATGATGTGTCTACTGTAAGTATTTGAATGATAAATTGTCAGTAGTGCTTTGCATAGTATTTATTTCAAATTTAGTACATTATTTTAGTGAGATTGAATGGATAATGTTGGAGAAATCACATAAAAACAAACTTATGTAATGGTTGTCTACATATGGGAAAAGTTTAAAAAATAGATAATACAAAGTTTCTAGATAAGCATGATTGTGTTTGAGTTATCGAACATCATTTCATTGTTTTTAGCAAAGTTTTCCGTGTAAATGCAAAATGCCATCTTTATTGTAGTAGAACCTATCGTTTGCAAAACACACACTTAACACTGCCCCGACTTAAAATATTTATATTATTTTGTGCAAAAGATGATAATAACAAAATCAAAATCTTCTCAATATTTAACATGAAGCATTTTTGTTGTATTATCTAATGGAAAAGGTACGTTGGTAATATTTTTTGTTAACTTATATCAATTTATCAAATGCAGCAGTCTTTATGGGTTGCAGAGATCATCAATTCTAACTTTGACGAGGCAACCTATTGTTTATTGAAGCCCTATTGAGAAGATCGTAGGCATAAGGTCCTAAGTTGTGGCTAAAGAGGCGGAACTATTGAAATTGAGGTTGCTGCTTATAATTTGGATTTTCGTGAAGCTTGAGTTACTCTAGAATGATTATATGTGTAAATTGGTATGTGTATTTAATGTCTTGCTCTTGAAAAAAATGTGTGTACTCACATGAATAATACTCCCTCCGTTCCTTTATAAGTGTCACTTTCTTGAAAAATAATTGTTTCTTTTTAATTGTCACTTGCAAAGTTCAAGGTAGTATTAATTGCAATTTTTTCAGAATTACCCCTAGATAATGATTGCAGAGAGAGAAAAAGTAAAGTGAATGTAATAAATAATTAAGGGTATTATAGGTAAAAGAAGAATTAGTGTTTGAAAAGTAACAATAATGATTAGTTTCCTTGATATGTGTAAAAAGTCAAAAAATGACACTTAAAAAGGAACGGAGGGAGTATGTTTTTGTTACGTGTAGTTGATTAAGAATATCCATATATATATATATATATATATATATATATATATATATATATATATATATATATATATATATATATATCTATATATATATATATATATATACTGTTTTTTAAATATTCGGTTTATTCAAATGTCTCTTAGTCTTTTGTATTTCAACATAGTATCCAGAGTCAATTGAGAGACATTTGTTCGACGTGCTTTACCCGGTTGATTCACTGTCTTATGATGAGAATGTTTTTGGTAAACCGTGTCTCAACTCCGGTTTGCCTTTTATTGACTACAATGACTCATCCCAGTATCCGTTTTTCGGTCACCACGACACCGTCGCCACTGTTCCAGGCGACATTCCAACAAACAAACCCTACCGACAGAAGAGCCTCATCTGATCTGGCAGTTCCCCATTTTTCATTATAAAAAAACCTCCGCATGCGCCCACACATGCCACCTCAGTCTCTACGCGTGTGCCTTACATGCTGCCACCTAAATCGCGCATGACAGCGCGTCTGACGACTGATCCCAGGGCTTTTTTCACCGTGCCACTCGCCTACCTGCACTTACTCCATATACGGTCTCGGTTTTTATTTTCAACTCGCGGAAAATCGTGCTCCAGTTCAAACAAAGCCTTTTTCACCCTGTTTGCGTGAAATTTTCTCTCTTTAGATACTTATGGCTACAATGATTTTCTCAGGTGGTATAAAAATTACCAAAACTCAGATTCTAGTGCTTCGGTTTCACACAGTGGTAATTCATCTATTTGCCCATCTCAATCATCTTCCCTTGGACCTTGGATCCTTGATTCGGGTGCGTTTGATCATGTTATCGGTAATACAAGTTTTTTCTCTTCCCTCTCTACCTCTAGTTTCTTATCTACTATAACTTTTGCTAATGGTTCTCAAACTTGATCCGAAGGAATTGTTACTTGATGGGAAAATAGCAAGTGTACTATTTTTCTCACTGTAGTAATAAAAGGGAAATTCCCCGTTTGTCGATCTCAAGGACTGCTTGACGATACAGAGTTTATAGATTGTTTCAATTAGACAAAAGCCTTTGGTTTTTGTGTTGTGAGTAATTATACTACCAATTGCAAATAAATAAAACAAGTAAAAGGTTGAACAAGAGACAAATGAGATAAGATTGCTAGGGTTCGGTGAATGAAACTTCCTGTAACAGATATAATTTATGAAAGTTTAGACAATATTCCTGTCCAATTAATTCCGGTCCTCAAGGGTATCTATTCCTAATTCCTTAGTGAAAAGACCTTTGATTATGTAACCTAATTACTATGTCCATAAATAATTAAGTTCATCCTCAAGCATTCAAATATCAAGAATTACCGGTCAGATAGAAAATCCTTAGTCCTAGGTTATTTTTACTATCCAAAGTTCTTATCCAGATCAATGAATAATCGCTGTCCAGCTTAAACTATTCATATTAATCATCATTCGTTGGTCCGACGAATAAAGCATAAAGTACGGTAATAAGAACAAATCAATGGAAAAGAAGAAATAGTCAATGCCCTCATAAACATAAAATCTGTCACATTCAGAATCAGGGTCACCCCCTAGCAATGCGGGGTTTAGCTACTCATAATCGAAATAAAAACAAAGATTAACATTGTTGTCATTACAGAATTTCGTGAGGAATCAATCTTCAATCGTCGGAAAACTCTTGAACATATGAATCCTCTGATAATCGTAGAGTCTCCAGCTCTCAAATCGCGTCGTTTGTCTCTCCAAAATCGTCCAACCCTGGAAAAATCGTTTTCTCCCCTCTAAATAGCTATTCATTTGGGCTTTTCCTGATTCTGGGCTTGATACGCGTATTGGCCAGTCTCATACGCGTATTGCCCAGTCTGGTACGCGTATTGCACGTAAGACAGCCTCTGATACGCGTATTGCCCAGTCTGGTACGCGTATTGCCCAGTCTGGTACGCGTATCAGCAGTTTGGTACGCGTATCACCAGAAGCTTGTCTTTTTGCTTGATTTTCAACCCCTCTGGTCATTTGCGTATGCTACGCGTACTGGGAAGGTCCATACGCGTATCATGTAAGGCCATACGCGTATGGACAGCAAGTTCTCCAAGAATTGAGTTTTTTCTTCCGTTTTCTTGCTCGGGCTCAATTTCGCATCTGACGTTTGATTCCCTGAGCTTCCAAACTAGTTTTTTTACCTGCTAACATACCCAAAAGTGTAAAATATCCTCAAGAAATTCATAAGTAACAACACACTTCATATTATAGAATTGAGCTTATATCTACTAAAAATGCTTCAGTTTACGCAGTTTACCTGACTTATTTACGGTTAAATAGTGAAATACCTAGCATAAATGGTGACTGATCACAACCCCAAACTTAGCTTGTTGCTTGTCCTCAAGTAACATTTTATTACCATAAGATCATGTCACCCCAAACTTACTGTAAAACAGTTCTTGCCACAATACTGCTGAAATCTTTCGCACTGGACCTCTTGATGTTTTTTCAGGTTTTCTGATTCTTCCACATAGCCAACGAGCTAGAAACTCTTTCCCTCATTGATATGACTTTACCTGTCAGCTTATATCACACTTTCACCAAGTCTCTCTGGGTTAAAGTGTTATCACTTTCAAATCACAATATGCAATATCAAATCAGAAGTTTGAATAAATTCTCTCATCCTATCAACATGTACAATCACACACACTTTTTGAGGTCTTTTTGGGTTGTAACGGGGCTTTGGTTTAGGTAGGGTATGAAATTGGAACAACGGTTTTTGGGTCTTTTGGTTCAGAGTACATGAACTCATTCTCTCACTACGTTTCTTTCCTATTATTCCTGTAGGGTTTTGCAATCCTCTTTTCCTTTTATCTATAGTGAATGTAGCATTTTTCAAAAGCTGTTCTTTTATTGTTTTTCGCTTTTCTCTTTCTCTTTTCATGTTGTTGTTGTTTTTCTTTTTTTTTTCTTTTTCTTTTTTTTGTCTTTTTTTTTCTTTTATACGACATTCACTTACTATTCACGTACTGCAAAGCTACCCCAAACTTAAAGGTTACTATTCCAACAGCAACCCCAAACTTAGATAGAAACGTAGAGATGAAATCAATCCTCACATACTCTGAACAGGGTAGGATAGGTACAAGGTCATGGATTTAGAAGAAAAAAAAACGGGTATGTCAAAAATAAATGATTAACAGGCTCAATAGGGTAAAACAATGGATAATAATAATAATGGGATGGCTAGAAAGGCTCTAGGTGATAAACAAAAACATGCCTCAGTGTGTGTAGTCGTACAACTAATAATAACAAAAGAACATACGCAAACTAAGATTGATAAAGACATACCTGATATCTCTCATATGATGATAAGTGTTTGGCTTTTTCTGATCTCACCAGGACGGGTTAAGCTGACTTGTTCTATCATACCTCTGAGTTCAAAGCTCATGTTGTGGTTCTGATGTTAATCTTAACCAGTGCGTCCAATCATAAACAACAGTATCTACAGTCAGGGGACTGAAAGAGAGGACGCCCAAGTATTTGGTGTAAGTGATCAAGATAACCAATAGCCAGACATAGTCACATATCTAACGAAATAAACAGGAAACTGGAGGTAAACAAAATCAAATTCATTAGATTAAAACAACCCATAATAGGTGATTACATCCAAGCAAAAGAAAATAAAAACTGAATAAACCAAAAAGAAAAATACACAAAGAAATTTCAAACCTCCCTTGGGTTGCCTCCCAAGCAGCGCTTCGTTTAACGTCGCATGGCTCGACGGGACACCTCATACTCAGATGAGTTTAACAGTTTCAATTGGTCTCCCTTCACCGGGATCATATGGTTTCAACCTCTGACCATTAACCTTGAAGGTGTCGCCATTCTTCTCATTTAAAACACCAATACCACTTTTATGTTTGTTCAGTACCTTTTCATCTTCTAATTCTGGTGAAGCTCTCAGATCCTCCCACCTGCGTGGGTTGTATTTCCTCCAAGGGGTTTGTGTATCCAGCATAGCAAGCACTTCTTTTTCTTTTTCCTCATCCTTCTCCTCCATCTCTCTGACCGACAGACTAAGAACTCTTTCTAACGGTAATTCAGGAAACTTTCTTTGAATTGTGCTAGTTACAACTTGATCAATCACTTCCACGGAGTGGTTTGTACACATATTCTCTTTATGTTTCATAGTATCTCGGACATCAATTCTGAGCTCTTCATCATACACCTTTAGGGTCATGGTACCTTCCTCCATATCTATATTGCATCTCCCTGTTTCTAAGAAAGGTCTGCCCAAAATCAGAGGTATCTCTTCATCTTCTGGCATTTCCAAAATTACAAAATCAACAGGAAAAACAAATTTATCAACTTTGACCAGAACATCCTCAACTACCCCAAAAGGTCTCTTCACTGAGTGGTCAGCAAATTGAAGTGTCATTCTGGTATCTTGAACATTTCCAATTCCTAGCTTCCTGTAAATAGACAAAGGCATAAGGCTAACACTAGCCCCCTGTAAGACCCCAATTTGGTCCCTAAGATCCCTCATGGCATCATATCATATCACATCATTGCCTCAAGGATCTTTGTGCACCTTTGCTTCCCTCCTAGTGGGTGGGTTATCTTGTGAGTGTGGTTCTTGATCACCAAGCATGTTTTGCATTTGTATATCATTTCTTTTCATCTGTCTATTAACCAAAAGTACAAAAATATTGTCATCTAACTATGTTACTTGCAGATGAAGCAAATTAGGTCAAATCAGTCAAAGTCAGTCATTGAGATAGATGGTGGCCATTCTTGAAGAATTTGGGCACCATGATCATTCATCAAGAGTTCATATGAGTTGTGTTATCATTTTGAATCAAGATCTCAAGTGGTAGGGGCTTGGAATTCATCAGAACATGGTTCAGTCAACCAAAACCCTAGCAAGGTCAACTGAAGTCAACTGTGGTCAACTGTGCATTTAATCAGTGATTTGTTGGTGGGAATTGGTCTGAGAGGTCTCATTCATGTCCATATAAGCCTCATATAACATGTCAAACATCAACAGTGAAGAATTTGAAGTCAGACAACAAATTTCCAAAAATAGAAAGTTGACCTGTAATTCGAATTTGCCAAAAATGGAAAGTTCTTCTCCTCAAAATTAATTCATCATACAAGCTTCAAATGAATTTTTGTCCAACATGAAAGTTGAAGATCTTGTTCTCCCATTTCCAAAAAGTCCAAGAACACTCATTTCTCATTTATGGTTGGCAAGTTATGATCAAATCATTCTCAAAAATTTTTGAACTTCAAAGTGGCATATCTTCCAAACCATTTGGCCAAATTGAGTGAGGTTTTTTGCTACAAGTCATATTTGATGTGCTCTATCCAAATACTTCATCACAATTCACCAAAAATCATCCAATCAAAATGGCCTTTTTCAAGTGGTTTGAATTTAAAAAGAGGAGGTGAAAAAGTGACTTTTCAAATTAACCATTACCAATGCATTTTACCATTTGCCAATGTTCAGAAATCATGTTTTGGATGTGCTTAAAGCCCAATTTTCGCACTGTAGCACATGCACATGCAGCATAAGTGGAATTTCACTAATTGGCAAAACACTTCATTTTGAACTAATGCAATTACCACTTCCTTAACCAAGATTATGCTTCATTAATCAGAGTATATATTGGACATTTTCTGACTGCAAACCCTAGCCACACTTTGCCAAAACAGATCAAGAAATCCATTTTCTCTCAAACTCTCATTTTCCTTACTTGAACTTTTTCTGAAAAAATCTCAAAGAGCTCGAGCCTTGGTTGATTATGCCATCACCTACCATCATCTTGGAAGCATTTGCAAGCATGGAATCACAACTATAAGCAAAGAATCCACACTGTTGCATTGAGCTCTCTTCCATGGCAGCTTTCGATTTGAGCATAGCCCAACATTGTTGAGCTAAAATTCTTCCTCCATTCATCATCTGGAACATCCTTGCGCATCTGTTTCAGCTCATCATAGCCAAATAACCACTGTTCCATCATTGTTCTTCAAATCTGGTAAGATTTCGAACCTAGCTATTCTTGAAATCATGATGTGCTTTGAATAGATCTTGCCTTGCTGAGTACAATGAAACTTAAATCGTGGAAAATGGTTGAGTATTAAGAAAGTTATGTTGACATGAAGTTTCATATGTGGATGATGTTTTGCTCGATTCTTTCATTTCAGCATGATTTGGTGTTAATGATTGTTGGTTTGTTAATGTACATGATGAGATGAATGCATTGGTATGTTGCTTATTGATTTTGGTTGCGAAATGCTTTTGCTGGATTTTTCAAATGATGAACAAGATGAACATGTTACTGTAGCGCTTAAACCCTAATTTATAAACCCAGAAAATCGCGTTTGGCTGTGTGGAATTTTTGCCTTGCATGGAGTCACTGTTGCATTGCCATGAGCGAATCAGGCGTGGACACCTCCTTAAGTGAAACGCAGAGTTTCACTTAAGGGACCAATTAATTACCAAAATGCCATTGTCGGTTTTAACTTTAATTAAATCATTTCATTATTTCAATATATATTTCATTTTGATCTCCAATCTTCAAAAATTCATAAGTTCTTCAATTTTAATCCAAATTTGATGGGATTTTTTGTGAAATGCTCCTCATGATCTCTAGTTTATTATGATGATTTTTCCAGATTTTTTGCACGTGTGGAGTTTTAAATGTGCTAGGGTTTTGTTCATGTTGTCCATTTTATGTATGTTATGCCAATTTGCTTGTGAAATGATGACACTTAATCCAATGCCCCTGAAATGTTTTGTGCTTAAACTAGACATGTTCATGGTGATTTTGGTGTAGAGTTTGTGAATTTATCATTGCTGGTTGATGAGATATGATTTTTTGAATAGAGGTGTGACAATTTGTGTCACACCATTCATGTCCAACTTCATGATTTTAATTACCATGCTTATTGAACTTAAAATGGTCTGGATTTTTGCATGAGCATACTTGTGGATGTTGAGAATACATGTGAATTTTTATGGAATTATTGATGGCATTTACTATTTGATTGGAATTTTCTCCCCTGTTTGACCAAATTGTTGACCCCTTGTGATACATGTTTGTATATGATTTGTGAAATCGTCATGGTTTGTAGACATCTAAAAGTTTGTCATGGTTTTAGTCCCATTCATTTATCATGTGTTGTCACTGTTTTATGATTTATTGAAGTTGGTGCATGTTTTGATGCTTTGTATGAGTTTGCTTGAACTTGCTTTGACTTTCTGATTTTCATTGACCTACTTCCCTTGATCCAAATGAGCTGAAATTTGGTATGCATAACATGTTATGTATGATGTTTGATCATGAATTATTTGAGGATTTATTAAAATGTTTGGGATTGGTTTTGAGTTGAATCATTCTGTTGACTTCTTTGAGGTTCTATATGACATGCCTTGACCTAATTTGTTTGTGAAATGATAATGATGAATGATATGAACATGAAACCACTTGGGTTTGTTTCTTAATTGTTTGAACTTGATCTTGGATATCTTTCACTTGCTGTTTTGGATTTTTTGTCTCTTTTTGACCCTAGGCTTGTCCTAGTGGTCTTGTTGCTCATGTTTGAGTTCATTTTTTCAGGATAATAAGCAAAGGCCTTAAGGAGATTTATGCAAGTTGTTTGAGTTTGTTTGATCATCATGAACTAACTTGTTTGTTTTGTAGGATGCTTAGCTCACATGCTTTGAGCTTTGTGCATTGCACATTTGACTAATTGTGTTGACTGTTGATCTTTACCTTATATTGGTTTGACTTTAAGTTGTATACTGATTCTGTTTGACTGGTTTCAGGTACCATTAGTTGCTTAGTTCTTTGAGAACTTGCATTGCTTTGCTTGATAGAATTTGCATTGAGGTAGAATCCCTTTTTCTTCATGTAGTCTGGAAGACCTGGCCTATTACTTGGCCAGGCAACTGTCTGAAGTCCTCCTTAAGAGGCGATGTTTGTGCTTGTTTACTTTTGTCCCAAGCAGGAAAAGTCCTTTGAATAAGGCAATTGGTAGACAAAAGAGATATATAACCTATCTCCTACTATTCTGTGAGTCACTCACCTTGTTCACACTACTTGTGTTGATGCATAGTGAGTAAAAACCCAAGATCTATCGAGTCAATAATCTGTGGAGAGAGTTCCATCTTTCTGAACTCCCACACCTTCTGATATTCAAAGCTCTCCCTGACCAGGGATAAGAGCATGAGGCACACCCCTCATATCCTTTCATCTGCTTCACCTTGGCTCTCAATGTCAAAGTTAAGAGCACCATTAACCCCATTCCAGTTGGCTTCAATGCCCACCCTTTGTATGAGCCTAATTGTTTGGTTATAGAGTGTGCTGAATGACTTTGATTGATTGATTACTTAGTTCATTTGTACATGTCTGCTTGCATGATTTATGCATTTATCATCATTAATTGCTTATTAGTGCATGATCATTTCATTTGTCTTTGTGACATATCTTTGTTGTTTGCCCGTTGAGGACAATTGTAAGACCATTCATTGGCCATTGTTCCTATGATATGGAAGTGAGTATAAGACCATTTCATTGGCCACTCATCTTCTCTTTGCTTGATGCATTTGTTGATTTATGTGAGGATGCAATTGTAAGTCCGTGTAATTTGGCATTTGTTTTCCCATGATCATATGTTGGAGGTTAGAGTAAGCCCAGATAGATTGGCATCTGACATCCAAGTGTTTGCTTTGTTTTTGTTGGAGATTGGTATAAGCCCATAGAGATTGGCATCCGGTATCCACCTTTTTATTTCTTTGTTGAGGAGATTGGTATAAGTCCATAGAGTGGCCTCTGATATCCAGTTCTGTTTTAGGAGATTGGTATAAGTCCAGTAATTGGCATCCGGTATCCGCTTTTGTTGGCTTTCTTCTTTTGCTTTGCTTGTTTGTCATTGCTCATTGCCTATTCCAAAGGACACACTTGAATCATTTTCTATATGATTTCAAGAGGTGAACCTTCTAGGAAGTTTTACACTCCATCTTCATCCATTCATCCCTCTTTGTCCTAAACCTTTTCACACATTACTTTCAAAACTTGAGATAAATATTGTGCAAACATCTTCATGCTTTCAAATTAAAAACCTGGACCCCAAGTCCTTGACTTTTTAAAACTCCATTTCATAATACTTCTTTTGAATCAATCTTAATCATACTTTGACCCTCCTTTTGTGAATAATCATAATCAATTAACTTCACCCATTCAATTGTTTTGTGGCTTTGTCCGTTCTTGCTAAGTTTTCATACATTAGCCATAGGTTTGATTTATCCTAGTTGGTTGATGTTAATCTCACCTATTTGTCCTTAGTTGATTGAATTGTAAGTCTTCCTTGCTTATTATAGGGTTAACCCCTCACTAGCAAGTTGAAGCTTTTCTCACATGCTGGACTTGTTGTTTGTATAAGGTTGAGTTTTCTCCCGTGGATAACGTAAGACCTTAGGGCTTGTGTTTAAAATTGAATTCACTAACTTTTGGAAATATTTTAGCCGAACTACGGCGTTTTGATCCTTACCTTTGATGGAAGGTACGTAGGCAACGGGTTCATCCGTTCGAACACAAAAATAATAAAAATTGTATATTCTTTTCTCATCATCCCAATCATGTTTGCACAGTAAATATTTCATAACAAATAAAAATTTTATACAACAAGTGTGAAAAGGGCTCCCTAGGAGTACCTAGGACGTAGTGGGTGCCTAACACCTTCCCATTGCGTAATTTACCCCTTACCCAGACTCTCTGATCTTTTCATTAGTTTTCTACGCGTAAAACTTCTTAGGCTTTTGTTCGCTTTTTAGCCAGTCCTTTGGATAAATAAAAGTGCGGTGGCGACTCGAATTCATTGTATGCTTTGCTTATGGTTTAATCAATAAATCATATAGCGACGAATACACCGCTACAGAAAAGTGGCGACTCTGCTGGGGATCTAACCCTGGTTGTATTGCCTACTTTTCACCCTTGTTGTGTGATATATTGTTATTTGTTATATGACATATTTTTGTACCATTTGGGATAACTGTATTGATTGTAATGTTTGAATTGCTTGATATACAATTGCTGTTTGCTTTGGTGATCTGTGAGGTGAGTTCTATACCCGAACTCGAGTGCACTCTAGGATAGGAGAATGGCGTAGTCTTGTTGACTGGTGTGGAGTATTCCTTAGCCAGTTGACTTGCGAGTCCATTCACTTGGTGGAGGTCATGTTGGATTAATAATGTCACACAAGTTATTTGTGGTTAGGCATTATTCTTTCAATCATGTGCCGCAGAAGCCAGGGACCTTAGTTTACCAAACCCATCTTGGCCTATTTTTAGGACGTAGTGCGAAGGTCATTCAGATGTAAGTTCTGATGCGATTGTTACGCGATACTACACTCATAAGAGTCTCTCTTGAGAATATTTTTGGAATACGAGTATTCGTTCCTCCGATAATATTCGAAAGATGGAATGATGATTATGGGAACCTCTGGTAGAACATGTCTGGCAGGTTTAAACCCTAGTACACTCCCTTTGGGTGGTTCTTAACCGAGACTCCATGCTCGTGACTCTCAGCAAACCCGTGATTCGTGGTTGAGTCGTTCAGACAACCTTAATATCAATGGAACCTGGGCGTTGATCAGGTATAAAACCTAAATCCCCCAAAACGGATGGTTAATATTAAGGATGTTCGAGCCGGTTCATGTACCGTTAATATCAATGGAACTTGGGTGTCGATAAGGTGAAAACCTAAATCCACCAAAATGGATGATTGATATTAGGGATACAATGAGCTTTCCCATGACCTTTGTTTGGTGTGACTTGTTTGATCCTTGAGTGTGATTGTTGCATTCATGCATTCATGCATTCATCTGCATTCATGTCATCAGAAAAAAATCAGAAAATTTTCAAGGAACTTAAAGGGTTTATTTGCAAAATTTTCAGACATGGAAAGACCAAAAAAGCATACGAAGAAGTACAGCTTTAAACAACCCGATGTAAAAGAGTTAAGGAATCTGACATCTTATGTATTAGATCCCTTGGGTTTCAAAGCTCGCTATGGGAAGCTTCTACCCCTGCTAACTACTCAGGTTGACGAAGGGTTGATGAGTACTCTAGCCCAGTTTTATGATCCGTTGTATCATTGCTTCTCATTTCCGGATTTCCAGTTGTTGCCAACTTTGGAGGAGTATTCTCATCTCATTGGGATTCCGATTCTGGATCAAGTGCCGTTCAGTGGCCTAGGGAGTATTCCGAATGCTCGAGAGATTGCGAGTTTGTTGCACATAGATGAAGATTTGATTAGAGCTAATCTGACTACCAAAGGCGGAATTCAGGGTTTTCCTTCCGAGTTCCTCATTGCTCAAGCTACCTTTTATGGGAAGGCCATGAGTGAAGATGCCTTTGAGGCTCTGTTTGTGCTGCTCATCTATGGATTAGTGTTATTTCCCAACTTCGACAAGTTCGTGGACATGAACGCCATTAGGATCTTCTCAGTTCTTAATCCCGTTCCGACTTTGTTGGGCGATGCCTATGTCTCTTTGCATCTGAGGAACGCAAAGGGTGGAGGAGTTATTGTCTGCTGTCTACCTTTGCTGTACAAGTGGTTTATTTCGCACTTGCCGCAGACAGTTGCTTTCAAGGAGAACAAGGGATGTCTACGGTGGTCTCAGAGACTCATGTCTCTCACCAATGATGATATCACCTGGTATGATCGCGTGTATGATACCGTCTAGATCATTGACTATTGTGGTGAATTCCCTAATGTGCCTCTTCTTGGCACATGTGGTGGGATCAGCTACAATCCTATTCTCGCACGACGTCAGCTTGGGTTCCCCCTGAAGGATAAACCTCATAACATTCTGTTAGAAGGTGTATTCTTCCAGGAGGGTAAAGATCCCCAAGGCCTGAAAGCCAGATTTGTCCGTGCTTGGCGCAGTATTCACAAGAAGAGTAGGAATGAGTTGGGTCCAAAGAACTGCATTGCTTTGGAGCCATACACCTCTTGGGTCAGACAGAGAGCTGCCGTGTACTTAATGCCATATGATCATCCGAAACCTACACCGTTGGATGTGGCTGGGCCTTCAACCCTCCCTACCCAACGTGTAGAGGAGTTGAGAGAAGAAGACCTTTCACGTGCTTGGATCCGTGAAAGAGAAGAATTGCTTCAGCAGCTTAAGGAGAAGGACGCTATGATTGAGTTCCTCGAGCATCGAGTGATCGACGATCCGAACGACACTTGGACCTCTTTGCTTCCTCAGTCTTCCAAATTCTGGAAGAGGAGGTATGATCGACTTGCAAAGGAGAAAGCAGACATGGAAGCGGCCTATGAGAGAGAGATCAAGAAGCTGTGTACTTCTCGCCTTCCAGTATCCCGAGTTTCTAGGGATCCATAGGATGTTTATTTCCCTTTTCTCTTTGTAATGATCAAAAAATGCTGTACTTCTTTGTCTCGATATATTGAATGAAATATTTTCCGTGAAAATTAAAATGCTTTAACTATTCAAAATATTGCAAATAATACCCTAAGGGTTCCTTGAAAATAAACAAAGCATCTGCACAAGCATTTCATGCATCATTTTTGCATAAGCAGGTACCCTTTGTTTCTGGTCTTCTTGTCCTAACTCTGTGTTCTTCATTTATTTTGAAGACAAGCTGACTCACCGGTATTATACTCGAGTCAATTCTGCAAGAGTCATGGAGCAGCTAGAACAAGAGAACAGAGAACTGAAAGAAGAGGTCGCCAGACTTGGCGCTTTGATGGAGCAACTCCTCGCTGCTCAAAATCAACCTGCTCAACCGCCTGCAACGCCTGCCCAGAGGACGGTCATTTCAGAAGTCTCCACTTCGACTGTGCCAGCCAGTGCTCATGTGCCCAATGCTATGCCATCCGGGTTCCCTTGGGGGATGCCTCCAAGTTTCATGCCTGATCGGCCTGCGCCGACTTTTGCTCATATGCCGGCATCTAGCCCGGTCCCTGTTCCCGCTCCTCCTGTCGTGCATACCATGCCAAGGGTAGACGACACCATCTATCACTCCGAGCCATCTGAGGGCCCGGACGTTTATGAAAAGATGGACGCCATGAACGACCAATTCCTGGAGTTGAGAAAAGAATTGAAGACTCTTCGAGGTAAAGATTTGTTCGGCAAGTCTGCTGCCGAGTTATGCCTTGTTCCCGGTGTGAAAATACCGATCAAATTCAAAGTACCTGACTTTGAAAAGTATAAAGGGAACACCTGTCCGCTCGCTCACCTGGTCATGTACGCCAGGAAGATGGCTACCCAGACTGATAATGATCAACTTCTGATTCATTATTTCCAAGACAGTCTGTCCGGTGCGGCGCTCAGATGGTACATGAGCTTAGACAGTGCCAATATCAGATCCTTCAATGACCTTGGCGAAGCTTTCGTCAAGCAATATAAGTACAATGTCGATATGGCGCCTGACCGAGATCAACTCAGGTCCATGTCGCAGAAGGACAAGGAAACGTTCAAGGAGTACGCCCAGAGATGGCGAGAGCTGGCAGCTCAGATTACTCCACCGCTGGAGGAGAAAGAAATGACCAAGATCTTTTTGAAGACTCTTGGCTCGTTCTATTATGAGCGGATGGTAGCAAGTGCTCCCTCTGATTTCACCGAGATGGTGAACATGGGGATGCGTCTTGAAGAAGGTGTCCGTGAAGGACGATTGGCGAAGGATGAGAATGTAAGAACAAAAATTGTTCTACAACAGATTCCTTGATTTTGATGATAACAAAAGATGAAACCATAAATGGCACCCTAACGAAAAGTTTTTAAGTGTGCAGGGTTCTAAAGAAAGAAGTAAGAAATCTGATGATGTCATCAGATAGAGTATCAGATCGGAAGCATATTATCAAATGATCAGAAGCTCTGAAGTAGAAACAAGCTCAAGAAAGTCTAACTCTGAACTAAACAACAAGTATCAGAAGCATCTGAACAAGAAGTAAGTCCTAGAACCTCTGACTCTGAACAACGCTATCTGAAGAATCTATTTAGATCAACATCAGAAGCAAGATTCCAAGGTTCTCCAGAAACACAAATACTCTGATTATGGATTTGCTAAATCATGAAAGAGTAACGTTGAAAACAAGTAAAGTTTCTCAAATGGATTTCCTAATTGAGAAAGAGACGTTAATCTCCAATCTCAATAAAGAAAATACTACTTGTGGTAAGTAGTCATTTCAAGAAGAAAAAGTCATCCTGCATTAGCTAATTATGTGATGGCGTAACTTCATCTCAATATCCACCAGTTTCAACTACTACTTCAACTGATCTATATAAAGGATTGCAAATCAACTTTCAGCAACACACGAGAGAACAATCAACAAGCCAAAATTATACTGAAACACCAAGTCAAGAAAAACACTCCTTCTCTCTAAGATCTTCACGAAGCTTTTGCTTATAACGTGAAAAACTCTTGTTCTTAATACTGTAATATTTGCTTTCTTAGAAGCACTCTAGATTACATAAATCTTTCATTTATTGTTTGTTGACTTCCTCAAGTGACTTAGTGTAGTCTGTAAACTTGAGAGGACTAAGAGATTTTTCTCTTAGGCGTTGTTTGTAATCTTTCAAGATTAGTGGATTAAGTCCTTGTTGAAGGCGAAATCACCTTGGCCGGGTGGACTGGAGCAGCTTTGTGTTATAAGCGAACCAGTATAAAATCCTTGTGTGATTTTCATTTTGAAAAGCGCTTATTTTTCTAAACAATTCAAACCCCCCCTTTCTTGTTTTTCTCACCTTCAATTGGTATCAGAGCTCAGGCTCTGTTATTGATTTTCTAATCAAACACTTAACCGTGTAGAGAGATCCAGTACGAGAAAAACAATGGCCCACTCAAATGAAAGAGATTCTTACAATGCCAAGCCTCATGTTTTTGATGGAGAAAAATTTGATTACTGGAAAGATAGAATCGAAAGTTTCTTTCTGGGTTATGATGCTGACCTCTGGGACATTGTCACAGATGGATACACACCTCCAGTCTTAAATGGAGCTGAAGTTCCCAGAAGTAAGATGTCAGAAGATCAGAAACGTGTCTTCAAAAATCACCACAAGGCCAGAACAATACTTCTAAATGCTATATCATACAACGAATATGAAAAGATCACCAACAGAGAGACAACTAAAGATATACTTGACTCTCTGAAGATGACCCATGAAGGAAACTCCCAAGTCAAGGAGACGAAGGCTCTGGCGCTTATCCAGAAATATGAAGCCTTCAAAATGGAAGATGATGAAGTTGTAGAGGCTATGTTTTCCAGATTTCAAACTCTTATTGCAGGTCTTAAAGTGCTAGACAAAGGATACACAATTGCAGATCATGTTAAGAAGATAGTCAGAAGTCTGCCAAAGAAATGGAGACCTATGGTTACTGCTCTGAAGCTGTCAAAGGATCTGAACAATATCAGCCTTGAAGAACTTGTTAGTTCTCTCAGAAGTCATGAGATAGAACTAGAGGAGGATGAACCTCAGAAAAGGAACAAGTCCGTAGCGCTAAAGTCCAGATCTGAAAGACGGAAACCTGACAGAACCAAAGCTCTCCAGGCAGAAACTGAAGATACTGACGATTCTGAACCAGAAGACTCTGATGATGAAGAAGAGTTGTCCCTACTAACCAGAAGAGTCAAGCAACTCTGGAAAAAGAGGAACACAACAACTTCAGAAGATCAAGACCCAGAGGGGATCGATCAGAGTCAACTTCAAAAGGTAAAGCTAACAAAGATATTACCTGTTATGAATGTAAAGAAACAGGTCATTACAGAAATGAATGCCCTAAGCTAAAGAAGGACAACCCTAGAAAAGAAAGCTTCAAGAAAAACATCTTCAGAACAAAGAAAGGACTGTTGGCTACCTGGGATGACAGTGAATCTGGATCATCAGAATCTGATTCTGATGAACAGGCCAACGTAGCACTTATGGCTACCACATCCAGCAGCTCAGATGAAGAATCTGAAGAGGTATTTTCTGAACTTTCTCGATCTGACTTAGAATCATGTTTGTCAGAAACTCTTACCTCTTATCAGAAATTAAAACAAAAGTTTAAAAACATTAAAGGCTGTCTTAAAGCAAAATTTGAAGAGTGTAGTGAACTTGAGATGACAATTCTAGCTCAAGAAGATACGATTAGATCCTTAACATTAGAAAGAGATGGAGCTAAGAGAAATTAACTTAGAATTAGAAGAAGCGTTGTCTCAAGCACCACAAACTTCAAATAAAATTATTTATAAATATGAAGAAGCCTTTCAAGAATTTCTGAAGAATGGGATAGATAGGAGTATTATGGCATCCATGATTTATGGAGTAAGTCAGAACAATAAAAGGGGAATTGGTTATGATCCTAAGGAAGATAAAACTTCTACTAGTGACCAAATTAAATCTCCTTTTTCATATCATTACACACACACACACAAGAACACAAATTTAAAAATGCTAGAAGACCCAAGGTTATAAGAAACTCTGGGAAAACTAATCTAAAAGGACCCAAGAGATTCTGGGTACCGAAAGATAAGATTATCTATGTTGCAGATATCCTATGCAGCAAAGTTCAGACACCAGTCATGGTACCTGGACTCTGGATGCTCGCGACACATGACGGGAAGAAAGTCTATGTTCCAAATTCTGGAACTTAAAGACGCTGGATTTGTAGGCTTCGGAGGAGATCAGAAAGGAAGGATCAGAGGCTCCGGAACTATTGGTAATGGTACTCTTCCCTCTATATCTGATGTTCTTTATGTAGAAGGATTAATGCATAACTTGTTATCCATAAGTCAATTAAGTGATAACGGTTATGATGTAATCTTCAATCAAAAAACATGTAAAGCCATTAATCAGAACGATGGCTCTGTCCTTTTCACAGGCAAGAGGAAAAACAACATTTACAAAATAAATCTTTCTGATCTAAAAGATCAAAATGTTAAATGTCTAATGTCAGTTCACGAAGAGCAATGGGTATGGCATAGACGCTTGGGCCACATTAGCATGAGGAAACTTTCTCATCTAACTAAACTCGAGTTAGTCAAAGGCCTACCTAAACTGAAGTTTTCTTCAGATGCTCTGTGTGAAGCTTGTCAGAAAGGAAAATTTTCAAAAACATCTTTTAAAAAGAAAAATGTTGTCTCTACCTCTAAGCCTCTGGAACTTCTTCACATTGACTTATTTGGTCCTGTGAAAACAGCATCAGTTAATGGAAAGAAGTATGGACTAGTCATTGTTGATGATTACAGTCGCTGGACATGGGTAAAATTCCTAAAGCACAAGAGTGAGTCTCACTCTGTATTCACCAGTTTCTGTTCCAAAGTGCAAAAAGAATTTGACTCTAAAATTATTAGAGTCAGAAGTGATCATGGTGGAGAATTTGAAAATAAAGATTTTGAAGAATTATTTGATTCTAATGGAATATCCCATGATTTCTCCTGCCCTAGAACTCCACAACAAAATGGAGTTGTAGAGAGGAAGAATAGGACACTCCAAGAGATGGCCAGAACCATGATCAATGAAACTAATGTAGCTAAGCACTTTTGGGCAGAAGCTGTAAATACAGCGTGTTACATTCAGAATAGAATCTCTATAAGACCTATTCTAGAAAAGACTCCCTATGAATTGTGTAAAGGAAGAAAACCCAACATCTCATATTTTCATCCTTTTGGATGCTCTTGCTTTATATTAAATACTAAAGAACATCTGAACAAGTTTGATTCCAAAGCACAGAAAGGTATTATGTTAGGATACTCAGAACGCTCTAAAGGCTACAGAGTATACAACACAGAAACCAAAATTGTGGAAGAATCAATTCATGTCAGATTTGATGATAAGCTTGACCCTGAAAAGTCAAAGCTAGTTGAAAAGTTTGCAGATTTGGAAATCACTCTTGTAGAGTCTGATAAAACTCCAGAAGCAACTGTCACTCAGAACTCTGAAGAAATAAAATCTCCAGAAATCCCAAAGAAAGTCAAAAGTCGTATCAATGTATCTGAAGATTTGATTCTGGGAAACAAGGACGAACCTGTCAGAACCAGATCTACCTTCAGAACTGCTGAAGATATTCCTCTGGGACTAGTGTCTCTGATTGAGCCTACGTCTTGTGATGAAGCACTTCAGGATAACGACTGGGTGGCAGCTATGCAAGAAGAATTGGATCAATTCTCAAAGAATGATGTTGGGATCTCGTTCCTAAACCCAGAGGCACTCATGTCATTGGAACCAGATGGGTTTTCAGAAACAAGCTGAACGAGAAAGGAGAAGTTGTCAGAAACAAAGCTCGACTGGTAGCTCAAGGTTATAGTCAACAAGAAGGTATTGATTATAATGAAACTTTTGCTCCAGTCGCGAGGTTAGAATCTATTCGTCTTCTTGTATCTTTTGCTATTAATCATTCTATTAAATTATATCAAATGGATGTCAAGAGTGCATTTCTTAATGGTTATATATCAGAAGAAGTGTATGTCAACCAACCTCCAGGTTTTGAAAATTCAAACTTTCCAGAACATGTTTTTAAACTTAAGAAATCCTTATATGGACTTAAACAAGCTCCCAGAGCTTGGTATGAACGTTTAAGCAATTTTCTTCTGGAACAAAATTTTATCAGAGGGAAAGTTGATTCTACACTCTTTTGTAAAAACCTTAATAATGATCTCATGATATGCCAGATTTATGTTGATGATATTATTTTTGGTTCTGCTAATATCTCTGTTTGCCAAGAATTTTCTAAGTTAATGCAGGCAGAATTTGAGATGAGTTTAATGCAAGAACTAAAGTTCTTTCTGGGAATTCAAATTAATCAAACTCCAGAAGTCACGTACGTCCATCAAAGTAAATATATTAAAGACGTTCTGAAGAAGTTTGACATGACTGAATGCAACTCTGCAAAAACTCCCATGCACCCAACTTGCATTCTGGAGAAGGAAGAGGTAAGCAACAAGGTTTGTCAGAAGCTCTATCGAGGTATGATAGGCTCTCTCCTCTATCTGACTGCTACTCGTCCTGATATTCTCTTTAGTGTCTGTCTTTGTGCCAGATTCCAATCAGATCCTAGAGAATCTCATTTAACAGCAGTTAAAAGAATTCTTAAGTATCTGAAAGGAACTCCTAACCTGGGCCTGATGTATGAGAAAACATCAGAGTATAGACTCTCGGGTTATTGTGATGCAGATTATGCAGGAGATAGAATAGAACGAAAAAGCACATCTGGGAATTGCCAGCTTCTGGGAAACAATCTAATCTCCTGGGCTAGCAAAAGACAGTCAACTATTGCTCTATCAACTGCAGAAGCAGAATACATCTCAGCATCACTGTGCACAACTCAGATGCTCTGGATGAAGCATCAACTAGAAGATCTACAAATCTTTGAGAGTAACA
Organism: Lathyrus oleraceus; assembly: GCF_024323335.1. Taxonomy (NCBI): domain Eukaryota; kingdom Viridiplantae; phylum Streptophyta; class Magnoliopsida; order Fabales; family Fabaceae; genus Lathyrus; species Lathyrus oleraceus. The sequence goes on along the minus strand of NC_066585.1, from coordinate 387,953,490 downwards.
TTCCTATCTTTTGTGATAATACTGCTGCTATTTGTTTAAGTAAGAATCCCATTCTACATTCCAGAGCCAAACACATAGAAATAAAACATCATTTTATCAGAGACTATGTTCAGAAAGGGATAGTAACATTGAAGTTCATTGATACAGAACATCAATGGGCAGATATCTTTACTAAGCCTCTAGCTGAAGATAAATTTCTTTTTATCTTAGAACATCTGAACATTAAAAATTGTCCTGAATGAAGTATGGCTCTGAAAATGTAAAATGTGACTCTGATGTAAACAAATGTACTTCTGCCTCTGACTCTGATACTTCTACCAAAGTTAAGAAGATATCTGAGTTAGAAATCTTCAGAAACCAATCCTTTGGTATTCCTGAAGATCAGATACATCAACACGTGGAGCTCTAAACGTCTAACCCTAGAACTTCTAGACAGCTGTCAAAAGAAATCAAAGGTCAGAACGTTTGAAATCTCCTAGAGCAGTGTGCGTACTGTTGGGATTAGACATTCATTTATTAGCTGTAATCATTTTTCCCCCCAAACGTGCTATTTTGATTTTTGTGCTAACGCTGGAATGTGTGTCGTTTTGCATGTTTTTACTTAGAGTATATAAACACTTTCTCTCACTTTTCACACTTATCAGTCTCACTCACTCTAAAACCCTAAACCCTCTCTCGAAGCATTCTCTGCAAGTTCTTCATCAATCTTCTTCTTCTTCTTCATGGATGCTCAACAACAAGAAGTTTTTAACTTCTCTCAACAGATGGAATCAAGTTCTAATCCCCAAACCTCAAACACTCAAACTCCAACCGTTACCGGCGTCACCGTCACCCCTGTCTACAAAGAACCCCACGTTCTTGACCGTGAACGCCATATCAACCTTTCAACTCCTTTTGAAGGTTTGGATGTGCTGTGTGAATCGTTGGTTGATTTCGACAATCTAAGAAGAAATGGCGTTGATCTAACTGGAGAACTTCGTCAACAAGGGTGGGAGAATAATTTCCAAAGGCTTTATGGTCCTATTTACCCTCTTCTTGTCAAAGAGTTCTGGAGACATGCAGATGCAGATGACAACTTCATCGTCTCATATGTTCTGGGGGTGAAGATTGTTATTACTGAAGCGTCTATTGCTTCCTTGTTGAACATGGAGCAAAGTGGAGGTAAAAGGATTTACAACATTCCTCCTAGGTCAAAGCGCATCACTGAAGTGATAAACCCAACAATCTTCAAGCCCAACGTTGAAGGAAACCCTTCTAAAAACAAAGAGCTACACCAGAACCTCAGAGTGTGGCTGAAGATTATTCTGGGAACAATTCACCATCGTCCAGCCTCTAACTCTTCTGATTACATCAATGCAGACCAGAAATGCATTCTGTACTGCATTCAGAAGGGTATAAAGATCTGTCTCCCTGCTCTCCTCTTCAGATATCTGAGAGATTCAGTCAGAGAAACCAGAAACAACATGAAGCCCAGATCCTACATTCCTCTGGGAAGATTGCTATCTGACGTCTTCATTGAGCATGGATTGGTAGACGAGCTGGAAAAGACCAAGCTGATGGATGATCTGGCAATTGATGTGGGGAAGCCTCTGAATGCCAGAAACCTCAAGAGTATGGGGATAATCAAGAAAATTCAAGTCAGGCCAACTCTGGAAACAACCTGGGATAGTTTGAAAGATCAGAGGAAGATGCCTCATGGCCTTGCCAGATTCTTCAAGAATGAACCCAGAGACGCTGTAGCTATCTATCTTCATCGTCTGCTGGAAGAAGGTGTTGACGTCTCTGAATTCAGCCTCGATGACTGTCTGGACTCTGAAGAAGACTTCGTCAGATACAAGAGAGGTCTTTCTGAAAAGAAGATAGCATCTCAGGCAAAGAAGGCCAGACTCGGAGAAACTTCTGGAAGCAAATCTTCAGCGCCTCTAAATATCTCAACTGGTAAGTCTGTTCCTCCTGTTACCTCTGAATTTATGATGGCTTCCTCTAACCCTCTCTCCTCTCAACCCATTTATACCACCTCTGATATTTCACCCTCAATCATCAGAACCTCCCAACCTACACCAGTCCTAAATATAGCCCGTACTTTCATACCTCCCTCTGAACCTCAACAAACCCACCAAAGCACTTCATCTTCATCATCCTCAGCACCAGAATCACCCCCATATGTTTCCCTCTCATCTGACCCTGAATTTTCTGACCCTGAATCCCCAACCATAGCCACAATTTATGCACATAGACTTGCTTCACAACAAACACAAACACAATCTGAAGCAACTTCACCTCCACCACAACAAACAACCACCATACCTTCTGAAAACCAACTCTCTGACCATCCCACTTCTGTTATCAACCCACCAATTATCTCCGCTGAACCAGAACCAGAATCCGAACCTTTAGATTTAAACCCACTTTATGCTTCATCCCAAACATCTGAACCTTCACCAAAAGCAGAATCTGAACCCCAACCTGAGTTAGAATCTGAACCTCAAACCTTGAATCTCAGCCCTCCACCTCATACCTCTGAACCAGAACCTGAACCTGAACTTTCTAAACCTACCCTTAAGGAAGCCATCATGATAATGCAGAGGCTTCAGTTCAAAAGGTCGATTCTCTGGTCTCTAACTCTGAAATCAGTGATGATCCTGAATCTGTAAGGACACACTGGAACAGAGTCATTGGCTGGATGACATCTGAGTCTTTTAGGCTGAAGAGTATCTCTGAACAAGTCAGAAATGACTACATCAGAGATGCTGAGGCAAGACTCCAGGAGAGACTTGCCAGAGAAGCTGAAGCCAGAAGGCTAGAAGAAGAGAGGTTGGCCAAGGAAGCTGAAGAAGAAGCAAAAAGGCTAGAAGAAGAAAGACTTGCTAAGGAAGCTGAACTCCTAAGGCAAAAGGAAGCTGAAGCCAAGGCTCTGGCAGATGCAGAAGCACAAGCTGCTGCAGAAGCTGAAGCTCAGCAGGCTCTGACTCTGGGGGAGTCCTCTTCTGTGATCCCTACGGTTCTTCAGACTCTGAAAGAACTCAAGCAAGATCAGAATGAACTCCGGGCCAGAATGGACAAGCAAGACCCTGTCAACGAAAACATCCAGAACATGCTTGCTATGCTGCTTCAGAGAATGCCTCCGCCTCCGAACCCTTAGGCACTTAGGATTTATTTTGCTTGCCTTTTTTTTTTTTTGCTTCTGTCTTCTTTTGGATCTGATGTTTTTCTTGTTCCTTTGAATCTGATGTTTTGGTTGTTGCCTTTGTGCTTCTATCTATGAATTTCAAGTTTTTCTCTTTATTTATTTTCTCTTTATTTTTTTTTTACTATGTCTTTTTGATTCTGACAAAAAGGGGGAGAAGTAATTATTAGCTCTGATGAAAATATTGTCTAAAACCTTAAGCATTCTGCAACATATTTTTTTTATAAATAAAATTATCTAACTTGGACTTAAGAAATTGCAGAGAACTTCAGAAACCTCTTTACTTAAGAAACTCTGGTAAGAACTTCTGAACTCCCTAGCATTATCTCAGGGGGAGCTTCTGTCTATCTGATCTAATTTTATTCATGTTTCATCTGCTAATTTAAGTTGTTTTGTCATCATCAAAAAGGGGGAGATTGTAAGAACAAAAATTGTTCTACAACAGATTCCTTGATTTTGATGATAACAAAGGATGAAACCAAAAATGGCACCCTAACGAAAAGTTTCTAAGTGTGCAGGGTTCTAAAGAAAGAAGTAAGAAATCTGATGATGTCATCAGATAGAGTATCAGATCAGAAGCATATTATCAAATGATCAGAAGCTCTGAAGTAGAAACAAGCTCAAGAAAGTCTAACTCTGAACTAAACAACAAGTATCAGAAGCATCTGAACAAGAAGTAAGTCCTAGAACCTCTGACTCTGAACAACGCTATCTGAAGAATCTATTTAGATCAACATCAGAAGCAAGATTCCAAGGTTCTCCAGAAACACAAATACTCTGATTATGGATTTGCTAAATCATGAAAGAGTAACGTTGAAAACAAGTAAAGTTTCTCAAATGGATTTCCTAATTGAGAAAGAGACGTTAATCTCCAATCTCAATAAAGAAAATACTACTTGTGGTAAGTAGTCATTTCAAGAAGAAAAAGTCATCCTGCATTAGCTAATTATGTGATGGCGTAACTTCATCTCAATATCCACCAGTTTCAACTACTACTTCAACTGATCTATATAAAGGATTGCAAATCAACTTTCAGCAACACACGAGAGAACAATCAACAAGCCAAAATTATACTGAAACACCAAGTCAAGAAAAACACTCCTTCTCTCTAAGATCTTCACGAAGCTTTTGCTTATAACGTGAAAAACTCTTGTTCTTAATACTGTAATATTTGCTTTCTTAGAAGCACTCTAGATTACATAAATCTTTCATTTATTGTTTGTTGATTTCCTCAAGTGACTTAGTGTAGTCTGTAAACTTGAGAGGACTAAGAGATTTTTCTCTTAGGCGTTGTTTGTAATCTTTCAAGATTAGTGGATTAAGTCCTTGTTGAAGGCGAAATCACCTTGGCCGGGTGGACTGGAGCAGCTTTGTGTTATAAGCGAACCAGTATAAAATCCTTGTGTGATTTTCATTTTGAAAAGCGCTTATTTTTCTAAACAATTCAAACCCCCCCTTTCTTGTTTTTCTCACCTTCAATTGGTATCAGAGCTCAGGCTCTGTTATTGATTTTCTAATCAAACACTTAACCGTGTAGAGAGATCCAGTACGAGAAAAACAATGGCCCACTCAAATGAAAGAGATTCTTACAATGCCAAGCCTCCTGTTTTTGATGGAGAAAAATTTGATTACTGGAAAGATAGAATCGAAAGTTTCTTTCTGGGTTATGATGCTGACCTCTGGGACATTGTCACAGATGGATACACACCTCCAGTCTTAAATGGAGCTGAAGTTCCCAGAAGTAAGATGTCAGAAGATCAGAAACGTGTCTTCAAAAATCACCACAAGGCCAGAACAATACTTCTAAATGCTATATCATACAACGAATATGAAAAGATCACCAACAGAGAGACAGCTAAAGATATACTTGACTCTCTGAAGATGACCCATGAAGGAAACTCCCAAGTCAAGGAGACGAAGGCTCTGGCGCTTATCCAGAAATATGAAGCCTTCAAAATGGAAGATGATGAAGTTGTAGAGGCTATGTTTTCCAGATTTCAAACTCTTATTGCAGGTCTTAAAGTGCTAGACAAAGGATACACAATTGCAGATCATGTTAAGAAGATAGTCAGAAGTCTGCCAAAGAAATGGAGACCTATGGTTACTGCTCTGAAGCTGTCAAAGGATCTGAACAATATCAGCCTTGAAGAACTTGTTAGTTCTCTCAGAAGTCATGAGATAGAACTAGAGGAGGATGAACCTCAGAAAAGGAACAAGTCCGTAGCGCTAAAGTCCAGATCTGAAAGACGGAAACCTGACAGAACCAAAGCTCTCCAGGCAGAAACTGAAGATACTGACGATTCTGAACCAGAAGACTCTGATGATGAAGAAGAGTTGTCCCTACTAACCAGAAGAGTCAAGCAACTCTGGAAAAAGAGGAACAACAACAACTTCAGAAGATCAAGACCCAGAGGGGATCGATCAGAGTCAACTTCAAAAGGTAAAGCTAACAAAGATATTACCTGTTATGAATGTAAAGAAACAGGTCATTACAGAAATGAATGCCCTAAGCTAAAGAAGGACAACCCTAGAAAAGAAAGCTTCAAGAAAAACATCTTCAGAACAAAGAAAGGACTGTTGGCTACCTGGGATGACAGTGAATCTGGATCATCAGAATCTGATTCTGATAAACAGGCCAACGTAGCACTTATGGCTACCACATCCAGCAGCTCAGATGAAGAATCTGAAGAGGTATTTTCTGAACTTTCTCGATCTGACTTAGAATCATGTTTGTCAGAAACTCTTACCTCTTATCAGAAATTAAAAAAAAAGTTTAAAAACATTAAAGGCTGTCTTAAAGCAAAATTTGAAGAGTGTAGTGAACTTGAGATGACAATTCTAGCTCAAGAAGATACGATTAGATCCTTAACATTAGAAAGAGATGGAGCTATGAGAAATAACTTAGAATTAGAAGAAGCGTTGTCTCAAGCACCACAAACTTCAAATAAAATTATTTATAAATATGAAGAAGCCTTTCAAGAATTTCTGAAGAATGGGATAGATAGGAGTATTATGGCATCCATGATTTATGGAGTAAGTCAGAACAATAAAAGGGGAATTGGTTATGATCCTAAGGAAGATAAAACTTCTACTAGTGACCAAATTAAATCTCCTTTTTCATATCATTACACACACACACAAGAACACAAATTTAAAAATGCTAGAAGACCCAAGGTTATAAGAAACTCTGGGAAAACTAATCTAAAAGGACCCAAGAGATTCTGGGTACCGAAAGATAAGATTATCTATGTTGCAGATATCCTATGCAGCAAAGTTCAGACACCAGTCATGGTACCTGGACTCTGGATGCTCGCGACACATGACGGGAAGAAAGTCTATGTTCCAAAGTCTGGAACTTAAAGACGCTGGATTTGTAGGCTTCGGAGGAGATCAGAAAGGAAGGATCAGAGGCTCCGGAACTATTGGTAATGGTACTATTCCCTCTATATCTGATGTTCTTTATGTAGAAGGATTAATGCATAATTTGTTATCCATAAGTCAATTAAGTGATAACGGTTATGATGTAATCTTCAATCAAAAAACATGTAAAGCCATTAATCAGAACGATGGCTCTGTCCTTTTCACAGGCAAGAGGAAAAACAACATTTACAAAATAAATCTTTCTGATCTAAAAGATCAAAATGTTAAATGTCTAATGTCAGTTCACGAAGAGCAATGGGTATGGCATAGACGCTTGGGCCACATTAGCATGAGGAAACTTTCTCAGCTAACTAAACTCGAGTTAGTCAGAGGCCTACCTAAACTGAAGTTTTCTTCAGATGCTCTGTGTGAAGCTTGTCAGAAAGGAAAATTTTCAAAAACATCTTTTAAAAAGAAAAATGTTGTCTCTACCTCTAAGCCTCTGGAACTTCTTCACATTGACTTATTTGGTCCTGTGAAAACAGCATCAGTTAATGGAAAGAAGTATGGACTAGTCATTGTTGATGATTACAGTCGCTGGACATGGGTAAAATTCCTAAAGCACAAGAGTGAGTCTCACTCTGTATTCACCAGTTTCTGTTCCAAAGTGCAAAAAGAATTTGACTCTAAAATTATTAGAGTCAGAAGTGATCATGGTGGAGAATTTGAAAATAAAGATTTTGAAGAATTATTTGATTCTAATGGAATATCCCATGATTTCTCCTGCCCTAGAACTCCACAACAAAATGGAGTTGTAGAGAGGAAGAATAGGACACTCCAAGAGATGGCCAGAACCATGATCAATGAAACTAATGTAGCTAAGCACTTTTGGGCAGAAGCTGTAAATACAGCGTGTTACATTCAGAATAGAATCTCTATAAGACCTATTCTAGAAAAGACTCCCTATGAATTGTGTAAAGGAAGAAAACCCAACATCTCATATTTTCATCCTTTTGGATGCTCTTGCTTTATATTAAATATTAAAGAACATCTGAACAAGTTTGATTCCAAAGCACAGAAAGGTATTATGTTAGGATACTCAGAACGCTCTAAAGGCTACAGAGTATACAACACAGAAACCAAAATTGTGGAAGAATCAATTCATGTCAGATTTGATGATAAGCTTGACCCTGAAAAGTCAAAGCTAGTTGAAAAGTTTGCAGATTTGGAAATCACTCTTGTAGAGTCTGATAAAACTCCAGAAGCAACTGTCACTCAGAACTCTGAAGAAATAAAATCTCCAGAAATCCCAAAGAAAGTCAAAAGTCGTATCAATGTATCTGAAGATTTGATTCTGGGAAACAAGGACGAACCTGTCAGAACCAGATCTACCTTCAGAACTGCTGAAGATATTCCTCTGGGACTAGTGTCTCTGATTGAGCCTACGTCTTGTGATGAAGCACTTCAGGATAACGACTGGGTGGCAGCTATGCAAGAAGAATTGGATCAATTCTCAAAGAATGATGTCTGGGATCTCGTTCCTAAACCCAGAGGCACTCATGTCATTGGAACCAGATGGGTTTTCAGAAACAAGCTGAACGAGAAAGGAGAAGTTGTCAGAAACAAAGCTCGACTGGTAGCTCAAGGTTATAGTCAACAAGAAGGTATTGATTATAATGAAACTTTTGCTCCAGTCGCGAGGTTAGAATCTATTCGTCTTCTTGTATCTTTTGCTATTAATCATTCTATTAAATTATATCAAATGGATGTCAAGAGTGCATTTCTTAATGGTTATATATCAGAAGAAGTGTATGTCAACCAACCTCCAGGTTTTGAAAATTCAAACTTTCCAGAACATGTTTTTAAACTTAAGAAATCCTTATATGGACTTAAACAAGCTCCCAGAGCTTGGTATGAACGTTAAGCAATTTTCTTCTGGAACAAAATTTTATCAGAGGGAAAGTTGATTCTACACTCTTCTGTAAAAACCTTAATAATGATCTCATGATATGCCAGATTTATGTTGATGATATTATTTTTGGTTCTGCTAATATCTCTGTTTGCCAAGAATTTTCTAAGTTAATGCAGGCAGAATTTGAGATGAGTTTAATGCAAGAACTAAAGTTCTTTCTGGGAATTCAAATTAATCAAACTCCAGAAGTCACGTACGTCCATCAAAGTAAATATATTAAAGACGTTCTGAAGAAGTTTGACATGACTGAATGCAACTCTGCAAAAACTCCCATGCACCCAACTTGCATTCTGGAGAAGGAAGAGGTAAGCAACAAGGTTTGTCAGAAGCTCTATCGAGGTATGATAGGCTCTCTCCTCTATCTGACTGCTACTCGTCCTGATATTCTCTTTAGTGTCTGTCTTTGTGCCAGATTCCAATCAGATCCTAGAGAATCTCATTTAACAGCAGTTAAAAGAATTCTTAAGTATCTGAAAGGAACTCCTAACCTGGGCCTGATGTATGAGAAAACATCAGAGTATAGACTCTCGGGTTATTGTGATGCAGATTATGCAGGAGATAGAATAGAACGAAAAAGCACATCTGGGAATTGCCAGCTTCTGGGAAACAATCTAATCTCCTGGGCTAGCAAAAGACAGTCAACTATTGCTCTATCAACTGCAGAAGCAGAATACATCTCAGCATCACTGTGCACAACTCAGATGCTCTGGATGAAGCATCAACTAGAAGATCTACAAATCTTTGAGAGTAACATTCCTATCTTTTGTGATAATACTGCTGCTATTTGTTTAAGTAAGAATCCCATTCTACATTCCAGAGCCAAACACATAGAAATAAAACATCATTTTATCAGAGACTATGTTCAGAAAGGGATAGTAACATTGAAGTTCATTGATACAGAACATCAATGGGCAGATATCTTTACTAAGCCTCTAGCTGAAGATAGATTTCTTTTTATCTTAGAACATCTGAACATTAAAAATTGTCCTGAATGAAGTATGGCTCTGAAAATGTAAAATGTGACTCTGATGTAAACAAATGTACTTCTGCCTCTGACTCTGATACTTCTACCAAGTTAAGAAGATATCTGAGTTAGAAATCTTCAGAAACCAATCCTTTGGTATTCCTGAAGATCAGATACATCAACACGTGGAGCTCTAAACGTCTAACCCTAGAACTTCTAGACAGCTGTCAAAAGAAATCAAAGGTCAGAACGTTTGAAATCTCCTAGAGCAGTGTGCGTACTGTTGGGATTAGACATTCATTTATTAGCTGTAATCATTTTTCCCCCAAACGTGCTATTTTGATTTTTGTGCTAACGCTGGAATGTGTGTCGTTTTGCATGTTTTTACTTAGAGTATATAAACACTTTCTCTCACTTTTCACACTTATCACTCTCACTCACTCTAAAACCCTAAACCCTCTCTCGAAGCATTCTCTGCAAGTTCTTCATCAATCTTCTTCTTCTTCTTCATGGATGCTCAACAACAAGAAGTTTTTAACTTCTCTCAACAGATGGAATCAAGTTCTAATCCCCAAACCTCAAACACTCAAACTCCAACCGTTACCGGCGTCACCGTCACCCCTGTCTACAAAGAACCCCACGTTCTTGACCGTGAACGCCATATCAACCTTTCAACTCCTTTTGAAGGTTTGGATGTGCTGTGTGAATCGTTGGTTGATTTCGACAATCTAAGAAGAAATGGCGTTGATCTAACTGGAGAACTTCGTCAACAAGGGTGGGAGAATTATTTCCAAAGGCTTTATGGTCCTATTTACCCTCTTCTTGTCAAAGAGTTCTGGAGACATGCAGATGCAGATGACAACTTCATCGTCTCATATGTTCTGGGGGTGAAGATTGTTATTACTGAAGCGTCTATTGCTTCCTTGTTGAACATGGAGCAAAGTGGAGGTAAAAGGATTTACAACATTCCTCCTAGGTCAAAGCGCATCACTGAAGTGATAAACCCAACAATCTTCAAGCCCAACGTTGAAGGAAACCCTTCTAAAAACAAAGAGCTACACCAGAACCTCAGAGTGTGGCTGAAGATTATTCTGGGAACAATTCACCATCGTCCAACCTCTAACTCTTCTGATTACATCAATGCAGACCAGAAATGCATTCTGTACTGCATTCAGAAGGGTATAAAGATCTGTCTCCCTGCTCTCCTCTTCAGATATCTGAGAGATTCAGTCAGAGAAACCAGAAACAACATGAAGCCCAGATCCTACATTCCTCTGGGAAGATTGCTATCTGACGTCTTCATTGAGCATGGATTGGTAGACGAGCTGGAAAAGACCAAGCTGATGGATGATCTGGCAATTGATGTGAGGAAGCCTCTGAATGCCAGAAACCTCAAGAGTATGGGGATAATCAAGAAAATTCAAGTCAGGCCAACTCTGGAAACAACCTGGGATAGTTTGAAAGATCAGAGGAAGATGCCTCATGGCCTTGCCAGATTCTTCAAGAATGAACCCAGAGACGCTGTAGCTATCTATCTTCATCGTCTGCTGGAAGAAGGTGTTGACGTCTCTGAATTCAGCCTCGATGACTGTCTGGACTCTGAAGAAGACTTCGTCAGATACAAGAGAGGTCTTTCTGAAAAGAAGATAGCATCTCAGGCAAAGAAGGCCAGACTCGGAGAAACTTCTGGAAGCAAATCTTCAGCGCCTCTAAATATCTCAACTGGTAAGTCTGTTCCTCCTGTTACCTCTGAATTTATGATGGCTTCCTCTAACCCTCTCTCCTCTCAACCCATTTATACCACCTCTGATATTTCACCCTCAATCATCAGAACCTCCCAACATACACCAGTCCTAAATATAGCCCGTACTTTCATACCTCCCTCTGAACCTCAACAAACCCACCAAAGCACTTCATCTTCATCATCCTCAGCACCAGAATCACCCCCATATGTTTCCCTCTCATCTGACCCTGAATTTTCTGACCCTGAATCCCCAACCATAGCCACAATTTATGCACATAGACTTGCTTCACAACAAACACAAACACAATCTGAAGCAACTTCACCTCCACCACAACAAACAACCACCATACCTTCTGAAAACCAACTCTCTGACCATCCCACTTCTGTTATCAACCCACCAATTATCTCCGCTGAACCAGAACCAGAATCCGAACCTTTAGATTTAAACCCACTTTATGCTTCATCCCAAACATCTGAACCTTCACCAGAAGCAGAATCTGAACCCCAACCTGAGTTAGAATCTGAACCTCAAACCTTGAATCTCAGCCCTCCACCTCATACCTCTGAACCAGAACCTGAACCTGAACTTTCTAAACCTACCCTTAAGGAAGCCATCATGATAACTGCAGAGGCTTCAGTTCAAAAGGTCGATTCTCTGGTCTCTAACTCTGAAATCAGTGATGATCCTGAATCTGTAAGGACACACTGGAACAGAGTCATTGGCTGGATGACATCTGAGTCTTTTAGGCTGAAGAGTATCTCTGAACAAGTCAGAAATGACTACATCAGAGATGCTGAGGCAAGACTCCAGGAGAGACTTGCCAGAGAAGCTGAAGCCAGAAGGCTAGAAGAAGAGAGGTTGGCCAAGGAAGCTGAAGAAGAAGCAAAAAGGCTAGAAGAAGAAAGACTTGCTAAGGAAGCTGAACTCCTAAGGCAAAAGGAAGCTGAAGCCAAGGCTCTGGCAGATGCAGAAGCACAAGCTGCTGCAGAAGCTGAAGCTCAGCAGGCTCTGACTCTGGGGGAGTCCTCTTCTGTGATCCCTACGGTTCTTCAGACTCTGAAAGAACTCAAGCAAGATCAGAATGAACTCCGGGCCAGAATGGACAAGCAAGACACTGTCAACGAAAACATCCAGAACATGCTTGCTATGCTGCTTCAGAGAATGCCTCCGCCTCCGAACCCTTAGGCACTTAGGATTTATTTTGCTTGCCTTTTTTTTCTTTTGCTTCTGTCTTCTTTTGGATCTGATGTTTTTCTTGTTCCTTTGAATCTGATGTTTTGTTTGTTGCCTTTGTGCTTCTATCTATGAATTTCAAGTTTTTCTCTTTATTTATTTTCTCTTTATTTTTTTTTACTATGTCTTTTTGATTCTGACAAAAAGGGGGAGAAGTAATTATTAGCTCTGATGAAAATATTGTCTAAAACCTTAAGCATTCTGCAACATATTTTTTTTATAAATAAAATTATCTAACTTGGACTTAAGAAATTGCAGAGAACTTCAGAAACCTCTTTACTTAAGAAACTCTGGTAAGAACTTCTGAACTCCCTAGCATTATCTCAGGGGGAGCTTCTGTCTATCTGATCTAATTTTATTCATGTTTCATCTGCTAATTTAAGTTGTTTTGTCATCATCAAAAAGGGGGAGATTGTAAGAACAAAAATTGTTCTACAACAGATTCCTTGATTTTGATGATAACAAAGGATGAAACCAAAAATGGCACCCTAACGAAAAGTTTCTAAGTGTGCAGGGTTCTAAAGAAAGAAGTAAGAAATCTGATGATGTCATCAGATAGAGTATCAGATCAGAAGCATATTATCAAATGATCAGAAGCTCTGAAGTAGAAACAAGCTCAAGAAAGTCTAACTCTGAACTAAACAACAAGTATCAGAAGCATCTGAACAAGAAGTAAGTCCTAGAACCTCTGACTCTGAACAACGCTATCTGAAGAATCTATTTAGATCAACATCAGAAGCAAGATTCCAAGGTTCTCCAGAAACACAAATACTCTGATTATGGATTTGCTAAATCATGAAAGAGTAACGTTGAAAACAAGTAAAGTTTCTCAAATGGATTTCATAATTGAGAAAGAGACGTTAATCTCCAATCTCAATAAAGAAAATACTACTTGTGGTAAGTAGTCATTTCAAGAAGAAAAAGTCATCCTGCATTAGCTAATTATGTGATGGCGTAACTTCATCTCAATATCCACCAGTTTCAACTACTACTTCAACTGATCTATATAAAGGATTGCAAATCAACTTTCAGCAACACACGAGAGAACAATCAACAAGCCAAAATTATACTGAAACACCAAGTCAAGAAAAACACTCCTTCTCTCTAAGATCTTCACGAAGCTTTTGCTTATAACGTGAAAAACTCTTGTTCTTAATACTGTAATATTTGCTTTCTTAGAAGCACTCTAGATTACATAAATCTTTCATTTATTGTTTGTTGATTTCCTCAAGTGACTTAGTGTAGTCTGTAAACTTGAGAGGACTAAGAGATTTTTCTCTTAGGCGTTGTTTGTAATCTTTCAAGATTAGTGGATTAAGTCCTTGTTGAAGGCGAAATCACCTTGGCCGGGTGGACTGGAGCAGCTTTGTGTTATAAGCGAACCAGTATAAAATCCTTGTGTGATTTTCATTTTGAAAAGCGCTTATTTTTCTAAACAATTCAAACCCCCCCTTTCTTGTTTTTCTCACCTTCAGAGAACTCTTCCTCTAAACGATATGGGGCGTTTAAGAGGAAGGATGGGGAAGCACATGCTGTGCAATCCCATCCCAAGCATAGAAGACCCTCTGTTCAGAGGAAGCCTGCACGCCGTGCCGGTCATCAGCACCAGGTGGCTCATATAGCACCTGTCTTTAAAGATAATGCTCAGCAACATCAGCAATATCAGCATCAACAACAATATCTACAGCCTCAGTACCAGCAACAACATCGTCCACAGCAATAGGCTTACCAGCCTCGTGGCAGTACAACCAATCAAGCTAACGTGAATTATGATAGGAAGAGGATCAGCTTTGATCCAATTCCTATGACATATGCAGAGCTTTATCCTTCCTTGTTGGAAAGGAAATTGGTTTCTCCCAGGGATCCCCCTGCCATTCCTGCAAATCCACAATGGTGGTATAAACCAGATCAACATTGTGTTTACCATTCCGGTGCTCCGGGTCATAATATAGAGAATTGCTACCCACTCAAGACTAAGGTTCAAGACCTTATGAGATGTGGAATCTTGAGCTTTGAAGATTCAGGCCCGAATGTCACCAAGAACCCATTGCCTGCGCATGGGAAGTCGGTTAATATGGTTCACGAATGCCTTGGGAAGTACAAGGTCAGATATGTAAGCCACATTAGGCAGTCGTTGGTTGAATTACACCGTTTGCTGTGTCAGTACAGCTACTTGGAGCATAACCACGACAAGTGCCGCGTCTGCTCGGTTAACCGCTTGGGTTGCAACCAAGTACGAAGAGAACTCCAAAAGTTGTTGGATGAGGGTACCATTGAGATTCTGCAGAATCGCAATGTGGATGAAGACGAGCCTGAGATTAATGTTATATCTCCAGTATTCAAGTTGCCTGAGCCTGTTGTTATCCGCTACAATAACAGCAAGCCGAAGGTTTCCCCTTCTCTAGTCATTAAACCTGCAGGCCCTGTGCCTTACTCTTCAGACAGAGCCGTGCCATTCAGATACAATCCTGTCGCTGTGTAAGATGGGGTAGAAGTGCCTTTGCCTTCAACTTCTGTGACCAACGTCGCTGATGTAAGTGGGTTGACCCGAAGTGGTCGTGTGTTTTCGGCGCCTCCTAAGGCTGTTGCTTCTGATACGGTTGAGCGTCCAGTTGGGACCGCTGTGAATGTTCAGAATCAGGCACGTGATGTTGCCAAACCATCCTCCTCTGTACAAAAAGCTCCCGTTTCTTTAGTTGGCCCGAGTGGCATTGTAGATGAAGAATCTGATGAGATGCTGAGGCTCATCAGAAAGAGTGAGTACAACGTTGTAGACCAGCTTCTACAAACGCCATCCAAGATTTCCATTCTTTCTCTGCTGTTGAATTCAGAACCCCATAGGGAGGCTCTGCAGAAAGTCTTGGATCTGGCGTATGTTGATCACGACGTCACCATTGAGCAATTTGATAGTATTGTTGCAAACATTACCGCTTGCAAGACTTTGAGCTTTTGTGACGCTGATCTCCCTGAGGAGGGAAGAGACCACAACATGGCTTTACATATCTCCATGAATTGCAAATCTGATGCAATGTCCAATGTGCTGGTGGACACTGGATCTTCTCTAAATGTATTGCCAAAAACCACACTCTCCAGATTGTCATATCAAGGTCCTCCTATGAGGCAGAGTGGGGTTGTTGTGAAAGCATTCGATGGGTCGCGTAAGACCGTGATTGGGGAAGTTGATCTCCCAATCAAAATTGGACCAAGTGATTTCCAGGTTACCTTCCAGGTAATGGATATCCACCCATCTTATAGCTGTCTCTTAGGCAGACCATGGATTCACGAGGCTGGTGCCGTGACATCCACCCTACACCAGAAGCTGAAATTTGTCAAAAATAAGAAATTGGTTGTAGTAGGGGGAGAAAAGGCTCTCCTGGTTAGTCATTTGTCTTCTTTCTCGTACATTGACGCTGAGGATGAAGTTGGAACTCAGTTCCAAGCTTTATCTATTGATGAACCAATCGAGAAGAAGTCTCCTTCATTCACTTCCTACCGTGATGCGAAGCTGGCCATTGAATATGGTGCAGTTGCTGGATTAGGGAAGGTGATTGAACTTGAAGACAATAGATCCCAGGCTGGCATTGGCTACTGTTCTGGGGCATGTAATGAGCAAGGTTTGTTCACAAGTGGAGGATTCATCCATGACGATCAACCTGAAGAAGAAGCTGCTACTATCTTGGAAGAGGATGCAGAGGACGTGAACAACTTCGTTATTCCTGGTGGTGTCTGCCACAATTGGGTCGCTGTAGATGTTCCTACAGTCATCCATAGATCAGAGTAATTGTTCACTTTGTTTGAAACCCTTCTCCCATGCCAAAAGGAGAAGTGATGACATTGTTGGCAAAGCATATATACAATGATGTTTTCATTCAATTAATGCATTGTTAAACATTTGTTTTTCCATTCGTTTTCACTTTTTGCTTTTGCATGAAATCAGTGATCACAAAAAACCCTGAAAAACAATAAAACAACATTTTTCATCTGCATAAATGATTTGCTTGTTTAAATATCAAAAGCTTTTCATTATCCAGAATCATTATGCAGGGATTTCTAAACCCATTGAACATAATGATCCAACGCCATTTCCCAATCTTGAATTCCTTGTATTTGAGGCAGAGGAAGATGATGTTGAAGGGGATTCCTGATGAGATTACCCAACTTCTTGAGCACAAAAGGAGCTCATTCAACTGTATCATAAGAATCAGCAAGACAGTTAAACTGGGGCATTACAAATGTAATGTAAAAAAAAAAAAGAAGAGAGAGGGTGAAAAAAAAGATGAAAAATCAAAAATCAGGGAATTTTTTTTTCAAATCTTTTCAAAAGAAAAAAGAAAAATTATACCCTCAAGTCCCAAGTTGACTGATGCTGAATGGATGCAGAGTCGTTACGACCAATTGAATTTGATTGAAGAGAAGCGATTAACTGCCATGTGCCATGGTCAGTTATATCAGCAGAGAATGAAGAAAGCATTCGATAAGAAGGTCAAGCCTCGTATGTTCCGAGAAGGTGACCTCGTGCTCAAGAAAGTTTTGTCTTTCGCGCCCGATTCCAGGGGCAAGTGGACTCCAAACTACGAGGGTCCATATGTTGTTAAGAGAGCCTTTTCAGGCGGAGCTTTGATGCTTACAACAATGGATGGGGAGGATTTCACTCGTCCTGTGAATTCAAATGCAGTCAAGAAATACTTTGCCTAGAAAAAAAGTACATGCAAATGAAAAACAGAATAGCTCGCTAAGTTGAAAACCCGAAAGGGCGGCTTAGGCAAAAATGAGCGTCTCGGTAGAGAACCCGCAAGGGTAATCCAGGCAAAAATTAGAGACTTGAGAAAAAGAAGAATATTTGCATCCCGCTAGATTGAGTACCTCACTCTGGGGCAATCTAGGCAAAAATTAGGGATTTGGCAAGTAACTGCATCCTGACAAGACTTTCTGTTCCACAGCTGTCGTTTCGTCAGAGGATTCTCGATTCGTCGTCAAACTGAAGCTTCGAATACATCGAGATTCAAATTGGTAGAGAAAGGATCATTATGTTCAATGTAGCCCTCTTCCAATATATATCACTGATTTCAAATTTGTACAGATCTATGGAGTCTTGCCATTTGCAGGCTACCATTCCATCAAATGAATTTGAGCTTTTATCCAATTATTTGCACTCTTATTTGTTTCAATTCAGCAAATGTTTTGCATGTTTTAATTGATAAAATATCATTGTTTTTAAACAAATCAAATTTTTCAAAATTTGCTGTTTTTAAACAAAGTGAATATTCATAAGGTTGAAAGGATACTCAAGAATATCTCAGTGCTCTCCCAAGGGTGGCATGATCTCCAACAGGTAAGACATTTGGTTCATATTCCTGGTTTGGTTGTATCTTCTTTCTTCAGATCTTGTGATGGGGTTGTTCCCCAGCATAGTTGCAAGCAAAGTGTTGTTGAAGACTCAGTTTTCTCCAGCAGCAATTTTCCCCAGTAGAGTTGCTTATGCAGTTGGATTCTACTTGGATGATGTTATTCTCCTTCAATGGGTTGTTCCCCGGAGTTGTTTGGAGTTGCAAAGCTTTTTGTTTCTCAGTTGATGCTGAGATCCCCTGTGGATCTTCGAGATTTTCTCTTGTTCCCTAACAGATTCGTCTTGGTGGCTGCTTTGCCCGTTGTGACTTTCTGTACCCTGGTTGGGTTGTTTGCTGATCCATCACTCAGAGATTTGGTGTTTCCTGATATCTCTGATCCCCTGCTTCTCCAGCAGTACCCGCAGATCTATGCTTTATAGCATGTAGATCTCCGCAGATTGACTTTCCAGTTGGTTTTTCCCCTGGAAGTATAGTACCGGGCGTTTGATTCCTGGACCTGTTTGAGTTAGATATGTCTGTTTTGTCAGCATTCATCAAACATAAATCACTCATATTCATGCATATTCATAAACATTCAGATATTCATGTTGCATTTCTCGCCATATATCTTTTGTTGATTGTTCCTTGCTATGGTGGTGCAGATCCCTATTAGATCTCCCCTAGCAGATGTCAGGTGTTAAATCTCTCCATATAGAGTCAGCCCCATAAGCAGAAAGTGTCTTTTGTCTGTCCTTCTGCAGTTCCCCACTGAGATATATCCTCGTGGATGATGGTTTCTTCCGTTTCCTCCCAACATATATATTGGGATGAATTTTCCTATTTGAGTTACATCCTCATTAGGACGTCTTTTGATTCAGTCTGTCCTTTCGGATTATTCCCGAATTGGCTATTTGTCAAAATGTCTTGTGCTTCCCAGTGGGTTGTTCCCCAGCGAAGTCTTCTTGGGCCTCTACCCTTATACCGGTAGTTGTAAGTCCTATTTTCTTTGCCCTTTCAGCGGAATTGGTGGTTATATACCTTTTATTCCTCGACAAGAATTGTTGGTCTTCTACCTAGTAGGGGGTAGTCGTAAATCCCGTTTCTTACTCTCCAACAGAGTTTGTGATTTGTTATAAGCCCTATTTTTGGTTTCCCGTGCGGATTTGTGATTTGTTCTATCCCCACGCAGAGTTGTATGGTTTTCTACCCCTTATTCGGTAGATGTAAACCCTAATTCATGGTTATCCCCACCAGAGTATGGCTATTACCCCGTATTCGGTAGTTGTAAGTCCTATCTCTTTTCCCCTAATAGAGGTAACCTTTGTGGTTCGTCCTGATTGTAAGTGGATTCCTGTTGTTGTGGTTTTTATCCCTAACAGAGTTGGTGTCTCCCTGTGGTGATTTCTATCCCCAGTTGAGTTTGTGGTCTTCTACCCCGTATTCGGTAGTTGTAAATCCCAAGTGTTGATGTTTCTCCCCAGCGGAGTTTGTGCCTTGTGGTACAGTTGTGGATAATTGCCGGATGCTTGCAATTTATCCCCAGCGGGTCTCCTTTCATTTACCCTTGTGTTGGTAATGTTGTTGTTCCCTTTGATTGGTCATCATTATATACCTAGTTTGGTATCCCGATACCTTTCTTTTCGGTTGATTTATCCTTTATTAACCCAGTAACCAGTTGTGGATAATCTTCCATGCGAGTATGTTATTCACGGTCTGCCGGTAATGAATAATATATCTCATGCACTCTTCAGTCGAAGCCTTTTGTGTTTCCCTGGTCGAGTAAGTTTCGTTATTTCCCTTTGTGGAATCGAATATTCTCTGTTGTTGGATAATTGCCGGATGCTTGCAATTTATCCCTTTGAGTTGTCTTTCGTTTACCCGGATGCTTGGTATCGATTGTCTCTCTTTTTGGTTAGTCACCTATTATATACTTCGGTATCTCTGGTGTCTTTTCCTTTCGAGTATATTATTCACGGTCTGCCGGTAATGAATAATATGTCTCATGCGCTCTTTAGTTGGAATCCTTTGTTGATTTTCCCCAGTTGAGCAAGATTCGTATTCTTTGTAGAATCGAATATCCATCCTTTAACCAGTTTGTGTTTTGGATGATGAGTGTTTTGGCATATATACCAATCCACGTTTTCGGTAGATCACCTATTATATACTTTGGTATCCCTGGTGTTTCTTACCATGCGAGTTTATTATCTACGTTCCGACGGTAATAGATAATATGTCTCATGCGCTCTTTAGTTGGAATCCTTTGTTGATTTTCCCCAGCTGAGCAAGATTCGTATTCTATGTAGAATCGAATATCCATCCTTTAACCAGTTTGTGTTTCGGATGATGAGTGTTTTGGCATATATACCAATTCACGTTTTCGGTAGATCACCTATTATATACCTTGGTATCTCTGGTGTTTCTTACCATGCGAGTTTATTATCTACGTTCTGACGGTAATAGATAATATATCTCATGCGAGTTTTCTTATCCACGGTCTGCCGGTAATGGATATTATATCTCATGCACTCTTTGGGTTTGTGTCCCCAGTTGAGTAAGGTTCGTTTTCCCGTTGTGGATTCGAATGTCCATCCTGTAAGTTGATTTGCTTTTTCAAGCCCTCCTTTCGGATGATGAGTGTTTTGGCATATATACCAATTCACGCTATGGTCGGTCACCTATTATATACCTCGGTATCCCTGGTTTCCTTCCTGTCTGCTCCCTATTATGACCTTGGTCCCCTGTGGAGTCAGATTTTTCCTGAGTTTATATACCTTTTTCAGGTCTTTCTCAGATGCTTGGTTGATTGATATCTCTCACCCTTATACCGGTCTTAATATTCATTCTTCCTGAGTTTGTTACCCTTATACCGGTAACACCTATTCTTTGGTGCTTCCTCAGTGGAGTTTCCTATTGTTCTTTCCAGGAGTCAGCTAGTGTCTCTCCAGTGGATGTTCTTCCTTTGGAATTTTCTTTTCCCCAGTGTGAGTCCTTCACTCCCCAGTGAGGTCTCCAGTCTGATCTCTATTATCCTAATCAGAGTCGTGTTTTGTTCACGCTATGTCAGTTTTGTTTTTCCCCAACTTGAAGTCGTGTCCTGCTCACGCATTCTTTTTCTTTTACTATCCCCAACGAGAGTCTTGTTAGAGTCTCTGTTCCTGGTGAGTGTAATACTCCGATGGATCGTCTTTTCTTCTGTGTGAACCATATTCCCCACAGAATTTGTGTTTTTTACATGCATACATTTGCATCATGAGGTCTCTTAGGGACCAAAATTTGTCTCATTACTGTTATTTAAGCCCATTCTACCGCGTCGAGATGAAGATTTCTAAACTTCACTTCTCCTGCTAGAATGACCTTAAATAGGGGCATCTGTAAGACCCCAATTTTGTCCCTAAGATCCCTCATGGCATCATATCATATCACATCATTGCCTCAAGGATCTTTGTGCACCTTTGCTTCCCTCCTAGTGGGTGGGTTATCTTGTGAGTGTGGTTCTTGATCACCAAGCATGTTTTGCATTTGTATATCATTTCTTTTCATCTGTCTATTAACCAAAAGTACAAAAATATTGTCATCTAACCATGTTACTTGCAGATGAAGCAAATTAGGTCAAATCAGTCAAAGTCAGCCATTGAGATAGATGGTGGCCATTCTTGAAGAATTTGGGCACCATGATCATTCATCAAGAGTTCATATAAGTTGTGTTATCATTTTGAATCAAGATCTCAAGTGGTAGGGGCTTGGAATTCATCAGAACATGGTTCAGTCAACCAAAACCCTAGCAAGGTCAACTGAAGTCAATTATGGTCAACTGTGCATTTAATCAGTGATTTGTTGGTGGGAATTGGTCTGAGAGGTCTCATTCATGTCCATATAAGCCTCATATAACATGTCAAACATCCACAGTGAAGAATTTGAAGTCAGACAACAAATTTCCAAAAATAGAAAGTTGACCTGTAATTGGAATTTGCCAAAAATGGAAAGTTCTTCTCCTCAAAATTACTTCATCATACAAGCTTCAAATGAATTTTTGTCCAACATGAAAGTTGAAGATCTTGTTCTCCCATTTCCAAAAAGTTCAAGAACACTCATTTCTCATTTATGGTTGGCAAGTTATGATCAAATCATTCTCAAAAAATTTTGAACTTCAAAGTGGCATATCTTCCAAACCATTTGGCCAAATTGAGTGAGGTTTTTTGCTACAAGTCATATTTGATGTGCTCTATCCAAATCCTTCATCACAATTCACCAAAAATCATCCAATCAAAATGGCCTTTTTCAAGTGGTTTGAATTTAAAAAGAGGAGGTGAAAAAGTGACTTTTCAAATTAACCATTTCCAATGCATTTTACCATTTGCCAATGTTCAGAAATCATGTTTTGGATGTGCTTAAAGCCCAATTTTCGCACTGTAGCACATGCACATGCAACATAAGTTGAATTTCACTAATTGGCAAAACACTTCATTTTGAACTAATGCAATTACCACTTCCTTAACCAAGATTATGCTTCATTAATCAGAGGATATATTAGACATTTTCTGACTGCAAACCCTAGCCACACTTTGCCAAAACAGATCAAGAAATCCATTTTCTCTCAAACTCTCATTTTCCTTACTTGAACTTTTTCTGAAAAAATCTCAAAGAGCTCGAGCCTTGGTTGATTATGCCATCACCTACCATCATCTTGGAAGCATTTGCAAGCATGGAATCACAACTGTAAGCAAAGAATCCACACTGTTGCATTGAGCTCTCTTCCATGGCAGCTTTCGATTTGAGCATAACCCAACATTGTTGAGCTAAAATTCTTCCTCCATTCATCATCTGGAACATCCTTGCGCATCTGTTTCAGCTCATCATAGCCAAATAACCACTGTTCCATCATTGTTCTTCAAATCTGGTAAGATTTCGAACCTAGCTATTCTTGAAATCATGATGTGCTTTAAATAGATCTTGCCTTGCTGAGTACAATGAAACTTAAATCGTGGAAAATGGTTGAGTATTAAGAAAGTTATGTTGACATGAAGTTTCATATGTGGATGATGTTTTGCTCGATTCTTTCATTTCAGCATGATTTGGTGTTAATGATTGTTGGTTTGTTAATGTACATGATGAGATGAATGCATTGGTATGTTGCTTATTGATTTTGGTTGCGAAATGCTTTTGCTGGATTTTTCAAATGATGAACAAGATGAACATGTTACTGTAGCGCTTAAACCCTAATTTATAAACCCAGAAAATCGCGTTTGGCTGTGTGGAATTTTTGCCTTGCATGGAGTCACTGTTGCATTGCCATGAGCGAATCAGGCGCAGACACCTCCTTAAGTGAAACGCAGAGTTTCACTTAAGGGACCAATTAATTACCAAAATGCCATTGTCGGTTTTAACTTTAATTAAATCATTTCATTATTTCAATATATATTTCATTTTGATCTCCAATCTTCAAAAATTCATAAGTTCTTCAATTTTAATCCAAATTTGATGGGATTTTTTGTGAAATGCTCCTCATGATCTCTAGTTTATTATGATGATTTTTCCAGATTTTTTGCACGTTTGGATTTTTAAATGTGCTAGGGTTTTGTTCATGTTGTCCATTTTATGTATGTTATGCCAATTTGCTTGTGAAATGATGACACTTAATCCAATGCCCCTGAAATGTTTTGTGCATAAACTAGACACGTCCATGGTGATTTTGGTGTTGAGTTTGTGAATTTATCTTTGCTGGTTGATGAGATATGATTTTTTGAATAGAGGTGTGACAATTTGTGTCACACCATTCATGTCCAACTTCATGATTTTAATTACCATGCTTATTGAACTCAGAATGGTCTGGATTTTTGCATGAACATACTTGTGGATGTTGAGAATACATGTGAATTTTTCTGGAATTATTGATGGCATTTCCTATTTGATTGGAATTTTCTCCCCTGTTTGACCAAATTGTGGACCCCTTGTGATACATGTTTGTATATGATTTGTGAAATCTTCATGCTTAATTGGATGGACTTGAAACTTGACATGTGATTTGTAGACATCTAAAAGTTTGTCATGGTTTTAGTCCCATTCATTTATCATGTGTTGTCACTGTTTTATGATTTATTGAAGTTGGTGCATGTTTTGATGCTTTGTATGAGTATGCTTGAACTTGCTTTGACTTTCTGATTTTCATTGACCTACTTCCCTTGATCCAAATGTGCTGAAATTTGGTATGCGTAACATGTTATGGATGGTGTTTGATCATGAATTATTTGAGGATTTATTAAAATGTTTGTGATTGGTTTTGAGTTGAATCATTCTGTTGACTTCTTTGAGGTTCTATATGACATGCCTTGACCTAATTTGTTTGTGAAATGATAATGATGAATGATATGAACATGAAACCACTTGGGTTTGTTTCTTAATTGTTTGAACTTGATCTTGGATATCTTTCACTTGCTGTTTTGGATTTTTTGTCTCTTTTTGACCCTAGGCTTGTCCTAGTGGTCTTGTTGCTCATGTTTGAGTTCATTTTTTTAGGATAATAAGCAAAGGCCTTAAGGAGATTTATGCAAGTTGTTTGAGTTTGTTTGATCATCATGAACTAACTTGTTTGTTTTGTAGGATGCTTAGCTCACATGCTTTGAGCTTTGTGCATTGCACATTTGACTAATTGTGTTGACTGTTGATCTTTACCTTATATTGGTTTGACTTTGAGTTGTATACTGATTCTGTTTGACTGGTTTCAGGTACCATTAGTTGCTTAGTTCTTTGAGAACTTGCATTGCTTTGCTTGATAGCATTTGCATTGAGGTAGAATCCCTTTTTCTTCATGTAGTCTGGAAGACCTGGCCTGTTACTTGGCCAGGCAACTGTCTGAAGTCCTCCTTAAGAGGCGATGTTTG
The DNA here is from genome assembly GCF_024323335.1 of Lathyrus oleraceus. Classification (NCBI taxonomy): domain Eukaryota; kingdom Viridiplantae; phylum Streptophyta; class Magnoliopsida; order Fabales; family Fabaceae; genus Lathyrus; species Lathyrus oleraceus. The sequence continues at coordinate 387,928,824 of NC_066585.1, read as the reverse complement.
TGCTTGTTTACTTTTGTCCCAAGCAGGAAAAGTCCTTTGAATAAGGCAATTGGTAGACAAAAGAGATATGTAACCTATCTCCTACTATTCTGTGAGTCACTCACCTTGCTTACACTACTTGTGTTGATGCATAGTGAGTAAAAACCCAAGATCTATCGAGTCAATAATCTGTGGAGAGAGTTCCATCTTTCTGAACTCCCACACCTTCTGATATTCAAAGCTCTCCCTGACCAGGGATAAGAGCATGAGGCAAACCCCTCATATCCTTTCATCTACTTCACCTTGGCTCTCAATGTCAAGGTTAAGAGCACCATTAACCCCATTCCAGTTGGCTTCAATGCCCACCCTTTGTATGAGCCTAATTGTTTGGTTATAGAGTGTGCTGAATGACTTTGATTGATTGATTACTTAGTTCATTTGTACATGTATGCTTGCATGATTTATTCATTTATCATCATTAATTTCTCATTAGTGCATGATCATTTCATTTGTCTTTGTGACATATCTTTGTTGTTTGCCCGTTGAGGACAATTGTAAGACCATTCATTGGCCATTGTTCCTATGATATGGAAGTGAGTATAAGACCATTTAATTGGCCACTCATCTTCTCTTTGCTTGATGCATTTGTTGATTTATGTGAGGATGCAATTGTAAGTCCGTGTAATTTGGCATTTGTTTTCCCATGATCATATGTTGGAGGTTAGAGTAAGCCCAGATAGATTGGCATCTGACATCCAAGTGTTTGCTTTGTTTTTGTTGGAGATTGGTATAAGCCCAGATAGATTGGAATCCGGTATCCACCTTTTTATTTCTTTGTTGAGGAGATTGGTATAAGTCCATAGAGTGGCCTCTGATATCCAATTCTGTTTTAGGAGATTGGTATAAGTCCAGTAATTGGCATCCGGTATCCGCTTTTGTTGGCTTTCTTCTTTTGCTTTGCTTGTTTGTCATTGCTCATTGCCTATTCCAAAGGACACACTTGAATCATTTTCTATATGATTTCAAGAGGTGAACCTTCTAGGAAGTTTTACACTCCATCTTCATCCATTCATCCCTCTTTGTCCTAAACCTTTTCACACATTACTTTCAAAACTTGAGATAAATATTGTGCAAATATCTTCATGCTTTCAAATTAAAAACCTGGACCCCAAAGTCCTTGACTTTTTCAAACTCCATTTCATAATACTTCTTTTGAATCAATCTTAATCATACTTTGACCCTCCTTTTGTGAATAATCATAATCAATTAACTTCACCCATTCAATTGTTTTGCGGCTTTGTCCGTTCTTGCTAAGTTTTCATACATTAGCCATAGGTTTGATTTATCCTAGTTGGTTGATGTTAATCTCACCTATTTGTCCTTAGTTGATTGAATTGTAAGTCTTCCTTGCTTATTATAGGGTTAACCCCTCACTAGCAAGTTGAAGCTTTTCTCACATGGTGGACTTGTTGTTTGTATAAGGTTGAGTTTTCTCCCGTGGATAACGTAAGACCTTAGGGCTTGTGTTTAAAATTGAATTCACTAACTTTTGGAAATCTTTTAGCCGAACTACGGCGTTTTGATCCTTAACTTTGATGGAAGGTACGTAGGCAACGGGTTCATCCGTTCCAACACAAAAATAATAAAAATTGTATATTCTTTTCTCATCATCCCAATCATGTTTGCACAGTAAATATTTCATAACAAATAACAATTTTATACAAGTGTGAAAAGGGCTCCCTAGGAGTACCTAGGACGTAGTGGGTGCCTAACACCTTCCCATTGCGTAATTTACCCCTTACCCAGACTCTCTGATCTTTTCATTAGTTTTCTACGCGTAAAACTTCTTAGGCTTTTGTTCGCTTTTTAGCCAGTCCTTTGGATAAATAAAAGTGCGGTGGCGACTCGAATTCATTGTATGCTTTGCTTATGGTTTAATCAATAAATCATATAGCGACGAATACACCGCTACACCCCCAAATCAATCAGCGCCCTTTTAAAAGACCTATCTCCAATGGTACACGGGATGGTCACAAAACCTCTATCTGGCTTCTTTACTGGAATCTTCATACCCTGCAAAATAGCACTACAAGTTTCAGTTAGTATAACAGGGTCAGTGTCAGTGGTGCGCTTCTTGGAGATGATGCCTTTCATGAATTTTGCATAGATAGGCATCTGCTCGAGTGCCTCAAAGAATGGAATATTGATTTCTAATTTCTTGAACAACTCCATGAATTTCTGAAAATTTTTCTCATCTTGCTTCTTCTTTTTGTTTCTTTGTGGGAATGGAAGCTTAATGATGGGTTTTGGTTCAGGAAGCTTTTCTTGTACCACCGGCAGTATCACACTTTCTTCCTCAGGTGGTGTCTTGTTTTCTAAGATTTCCAGGTCCACTTCAAGCAATTGATCTTCTTCTTCATTCTTCTTAAGATCTTCAACATATTTTCCGCTTCTTGTTGTTACCGCACTCACATTATGGTGCTCCCTCGGATTTGTCACTGTTGCACTAGGTAATGCGCCCGGTGTTTGAAAATTTGTTATCTGTTGTGCTATCTGACCCAATTGAATCTCCAGATTTTTAATGGATGCATTGGTGCTCTTCTGATTATTCCTGGTCTCCTCCTGAAATTGCATATTCTGAGTTGTCATCTTCTCTATAGCAATCTCCCAATCCGCTTTCTTCAGTATTTGTTGCTGATAAGGTTGCTGTTGCGATTGATATTGTGGTTGGTAAGGTGGTTGTTGTTGTGGAGGTCCTTGATTCTGAATATTACCTTGCTGATCTTTCCAAGAGAAATTAGGATGATTTTTCCACCCTGGATTATATGTATTTGAGTAGGGATTATTTTGCCTCAGGTAATTTATAGCTTGCACTTGTTCTGCGGTTGCAACACAAAGCATGGTAAAGTGTGGTCCACTACAAATCTCACAAATCATGGTCGGAACCGGTTGAACTTGAGCAACAGTGTGGGTACCTAAATTCATAGCTTTCAATCTTCTTTCAACCTCAGCAGCAATCTGGTCTTCCATTTTCACTACCTGATTTGCTAATTTCAAGTCAATTTTTCCCTCCGGCTAATTCACAGTACGGTCATATAATTCCAAATGCTCATTCGCTGCAATAGCTTCGATGATCTTTTTGATACCGGTTGCTGTTGAAAAATTAGATGAGCCACCAGCAGCTGTATCAATGAGTTGCTTAGTTCTCATCTTCAGCCCGTTTACAAAATTCTGCATTTGTTCAGTTTCATCCAGATTATGTGTAGGACATGCAACTAAATATCTCTTGAATCTTTTGTATGCATCTCCAAGTGTCTCTCCGTCTTTCTGTTTAAAATTCACAATGTCATACCTCTTACGGATATACACAGAAGCAGGAAAATACTCGTTCAAGAATGTTGTTTCCATTTGTTGCCAAGTAGTAATGCTTCCTGCGGGTAGGGAATAGAACCATTCCTCAGCGTCCTCAGTTAACGTGAATGGGAACATGACCAATCTCTTTGCCTCTTCAGAATGCCCATCAATTTTTAATGATGTAGTCATAGTCAGAAACCTCTGCAGATGCTTGTTTGCATCCTCATTGATCTTTCCTGCAAAAGGTTTGCTTTCTAACTGGCGGATAGTTGAGGGGTGTAACTGGAAGTGAGCAACATTAACAGGTTGGTTAACAATGGTCAACCGCACTGCTGGGTTATTCTGTCTGCCATAGTCACCTAAAAGTCTTTCCGCTGGGGGTGGGTTTGCAACCATGTTTACAGTGTTTGGATGTGAAGCTGTGTCTGACTCGGATTTTTCGGAGTGAACAGAGACTGGTGTGACAGGTGTGGCCGGTTCTTCGATGTCAGAGTTTGCCAGTTTCTTTCTTCTAGCTTCTCTGAGCTTTGCGCGCAATGTTCTCTCTGGTTCTGCGTCAAAATGAAAATTAGCTGAGGCCTTACCTCGCATACACAGATTAGACAGAAATTAGTTATAATAACAATAAAAATTAAAATTAGCAGTAAATAAAATTTTGGATGCAGAGCAACAATATTCTAATTGAAAATAAATTAATAAACTCTATTATCTTTGGCAGTCCCCGGCAACGGCGCCAAAAACTTGATGGGAAAATAGCAAGTGTACTATTTTTCTCACTGTAGTAATAAAAGGGAAATTCCCCGTTTGTCGATCTCAAGGACTGCTTGACGATACAGAGTTTATAGATTGTTTCAATTAGACAAAAGCCTTTGGTTTTTGTGTTGTGAGTAATTATACTACCAATTGCAAATAAATAAAACAAGTAAAAGGTTGAACAAGAGACAAATGAGAGAAGATTGCTAGGGTTCGGTGAATGAAACTTCCTGTAACAGATATAATTTATGAAAGTTTAGACAATATTCCTGTCCAATTAATTCCGGTCCTCAAGGGTATCTATTCCTAATTCCTTAGTGAAAAGACCTTTGATTATGTAACCTAATTACTATGTCCATAAATAATTAAGTTCATCCTCAAGCATTCAAATATCAAGAATTACCGGTCAGATAGAAAATCCCTAGTCCTAGGTTATTTTTACTATCCAAAGTTCTTATCCAGATCAATGAATAATCGCTGTCCAGCTTAAACTATTCATATTAATCATCATTCGTTGGTCCGACGAATAAAGCATAAAGTACGGTAATAAGAACAAATCAATGGAAAAGAAGAAATAGTCAATGCCCTCATAAACATAAAATCTGTCACATTCAGAATCAGGGTCACCCCCTAGCAATGGGGGGTTTAGCTACTCATAATCGAAATAAAAACAAAGATTAACATTGTTGTCATTACAGAATTTCGTGAGGAATCAATCTTCAATCGTCGGAAAACTCTTGAACATATGAATCCTCTGATAATCGTAGAGTCTCCAGCTCTCAAAACGCGTCTTTTGTCTCTCCAAAATCATCCAACCCTGGAAAAATCGTTTTCTCCCCTCTAAATAGCTATTCAGTTGGGCTTTTCCTGATTCTGGGCTTGATACGCGTATTGCCCAGTCTCATACGCGTATTGCCCAGTCTGGTACGCGTATTGCACGTAAGACAACCTCTGATACGCGTATTGCCCAGTCTGGTACGCGTATTGCCCAGTCTGGTACGCGTATCAGCAGTTTGGTACGCGTATCACCAAAAACTTGTCTTTTTGCTTGATTTTCAACCCCTCTGGTCATTTGCATAAGCTACGCGTACTGGGAAGGTCCATACGCGTATCATGTAAGGCCATACGCATATGGACAGCAAGTTCTCCAAGAATTGATTTTTTTCTTCCGTTTTCTTGCTCGGGCTCAATTTCGCATCTGACGTTTGATTCCCTGAGCTTCCAAACTAGTTTTTTTACCTGCTAACATACCCAAAAGTGTAAAGTATCCTCAAGAAATTCATAAGTAACAACACACTTCATATTATAGAATTGAGCTTATATCTACTAAAAATGCTTCAGTTTACGCAGTTTACCTGACTTATTTACGGTTAAATAGTGAAATACCTAGCATAAATGGTGACTGATCATTACTGTTCAAATTCTAGTTTCTCTCTCAGTTACTTCTGTTCTCTATGTACCTAATTGTCCATTTAATTTACTCCTAGTCGGTCGTTTAACTCATTCTCTTGATTGTATTATCACATTCATTAACAATAATTTTATCTTGCACGACCGAAGTTTGGGTCAGACGATTGGCGCCAGATGTGAGTCTCAAGGTCTTTATTACCTCTCATTGTCATCTAAGACATGTTCAACCAAAGATTCTTCATTCACTGTCCATGTTTTGTTAAGTCATTTTAGTCTTCCCAAACTATAGAAGTTGGTGCCAAGTTTATCGAAGTTATTTAATTTACATTGTGAGTCGTGTCAGTTAGGGAAACAACTCTTAGTCAATTTCCCAATCGAACCAATAAACGAGTTCCGTCCCCTTTTACTTTAGTTCACTCTGATATTTGGAATCCCTCGCGAATTGTCTCTACTCTCGAGTCTAGGTATTTTATCACCTTTATTGATGATTTTTCACGTTGCACCTGATTATTTTTAATGAAAAATATATCTGAATTATTTTCTATTTTTGAACTGTTTTATAAAGAAATAAAAATTCAGTTTGGTGTGTCTATTCGTACCCTATGAAATGATAATGCTCGTGAATACTTTTCCCAACAATTTCAAACTTTTATGTCCAACAAAGGTATTCTCCACCAAACATAATGCCCTCATACACCTCAATAAAATGGAGTAGCCGAACGCAAAAATAAGCATCTCGTAGAAACCACTCGGACCCTACTTCCCCATGGTAATGTTCCACTTCGATTTTGGGGGGATGTTGTGCTAACGACATGTTACCTTATAAATCGCATGCCCTCATCTGTCCTTAACAATAAAACCCCTCATTCAATCCTTTTCTCCATCCCCCTTCACCATATTCCTCCCTGAGTCTTCGAGGCTACATGTTTTGTACACAATCTTTCTCCTGGACTTGATAAACTATCAACTCGATCACTAAAGTGAGTATTTCTTGGTTATCATCGATCCCAAAAGGTCATCTTTGATATTCACCTACTCTACAACGATACCTCATTTTGGTTGATGTTACCTTCTTCGAGTATGTTCCATATTTCAATTTCAACCACATAACTTCGGATCCCCTCCAGGAAAGTACTCTCACACCCCTTTCAAAAGTTATTAATGTCCCATCTACCATATTCCTCATCAGTCTATAGATCCTGACCTAGTAGATATTCCTACGGTTGACCCCTAAATCTCTGAAGCTACAAAAACATACACGAGCGTATCACACGCTCAAAGATACAATAGAGTCGTCATCGAACTTTATTTATTCCAGAAGGAAAGGAAAAACATCTATAAAATTCAGGGAAAAGAGAAAAAAGGTAAGGAAGTCGGTTATGCAAGGGGAAGGTATTGGCATCCCTCACATCTGTTGTACTGAACATGAACCATTTCGATTGTTCTTTGCAAGAACAAGTGTTACTATCTAAAGATTACCCGCGAAAGGAGATTTTTTTTAATAATTAGTGTGCTCGCCAAGGATTAGGGCCCTCGTGCCTACGTATTCTCATAAAGCAATACAGAAATCAAAGCTCCGTAGTTCGTGGAACTAAGATAGATGCGTTAGTTGTTTTTACTGAACAATGTTAACGTTCGCATTCTACAATCAACTTGCTTGTATGCTCGACCATATGAGACTTAAGCGTTTGTTTGGTTGCGATATAATGGATGTGCTTGGATCACACTCTAGCAGTTAAACATTGCTTGTATGCTCACACATGTAGGCTTAAGCTTCACTCACGGTAGAACGGAAGTAACACGTCATTTCTGAAAAGGTTTTGAACAAGAAAAGGATGCCCAAAAGCAAAAATGAGTTTGATGAGTTGAGTTTGCTTTTATTCTAAAAAGGAAATCATGACTTGAATTATACTAAAGTGTATGAATGAAAATGAATACGATGAGCAACTGGATCATTCGTCCCGTACCTAAAGATATTCAAAATGAGGATAATATTGCTCCCTCTCACCCATTCTCCATTGCTTAAGGCTCGTGGCGTACAATTCATATCGTATTGTTAATTGTTTTGAGTTTATTCACAACAATGGTTTTAGTGTTACTGAAACAAAGAAAACAAAGGGAAAATAAAACGCTAGAAGGTTGAAGTATGATCTTCAGTCAGCATCCCACATCTTTGTAAAAAGACTTGTCAATTACTCGACTTAAAATGCACTAAAGTCTATGAATAAAGGTGAATTGGATGAGCAACTGGTTCATCTGTCTCGTACCCAAAGGTATTCAGAATGACAATAGGAATGCTCCACTTTCACCCCTTCTCTAATACTTAAGGCTCATGACGTGCAATTTGCATCATAACTGATAAATGTTGAAGTTGAATCTCATTGTTGCTTCATGTAATGAAGTATTGCTTTGAATAAAGAGACTTGACAATCATTTGATTCAAATTGTATTAAAGTCTATGAATAGAGGTGAATACGATGAGTAACTGGGTCATTCGTCCCGTACCCAAAGATATTCAGAATGAGGATAGGAATGCTCCACTCTCATTCGGTCTCTATTGCTTAAGGCTCATGGAACACAACTTGAATCATGATTTAGAAGTGTTGATATACCTTTGTTGTGTTTGAACAATAGTTCACTCTGTCTGCAATGTGAATGCCTTGTACAGACTTGAAGTTTTGAACTCTTGATCTTGAATCTTAAAGTAGTGAGCTCCCGATGTTTAGTACAGTTTGAGCACAAGGGACTTGCCCAATAAAGTGATAAAGGGTCTTTTAATCACTTGAAAAGACTTGGGGAACTGAGCACAATGCAAAGGATTTGGTTGATCAAAGAAAACTTTGATCAACACAATCAGCGGGAATGTAAGATTAGTTGAATTATGTATACAACATACCTAAGGGATTAATCAGTCAATTTACACCAGATGATTCTTTACAAGCCCTAAACTAGGGGAACATGCATATCAAGATATTTCTAAACCCTAAGGGTTAAGTCCTACACATCTAAGTCTAAGGGAACATGTCATGGTTAAGGTGTAATCCAATCAGAAAAATCAACACCAAAATTCTATCAAAAAACCAATGATTAAAAAGATGAAATTAAACCTAACAATTCATGAACAATATTAATTCCACTAATTAAAATATAATTAAGAATTAAAATCCAAAAAATCAATCACGCAATCTACAATTTTATCATGTGAATTAACATCTAACCTAAATCAAAGCTAAGATTAATCACATATTTTTTAATTCATTTTTCAACAATTAAGCAAGAATTATTCACTCAATTAATTCAAACATAATCAATTAATCATGTTAAAATCCTAATTAAAACTATCATCCAATCCTATGTCAGAAATTATTAAAAATGTAACAAATCAATTAGCAAAAGAACAAGTGTGTTAACCAATGCAAACATAAGGAGTTTAATCAGCAAAACAGTGATGCAAACAGAAGGGGGCGAATGGGCACAAAATGAAAGGCCCATTCATTTATCCACATGCAACCAGGGGGTATGTGAGTAAAAACAGATGATAGCGTACAACAATAATGGCATAAGGCCCAAATAAATAAGCCCAAAATGAAATAAGCATTGCAATGAAATAAAGCTGGCTGAGTGGATGGTGATTCATCTGTGCACGTGGATTTAATGAGTCAAAGAAATAAAAACAAATGAGGTTCACGTGCCTAAAAGACCTCAGAGTAAAAAATTTAAACGCGTCTCCCTCTTCTCTGTTCTCCCTCCGCCATGCCAGAGGATGTCTTCGGCGGCGGAGGCACCTCTAAAACCTCAATTAAACATGTCACCTAAACCAGTTTTCCACACTAAATCTCAATATCACTATGTCTACATCTAATTCTGGATGATATGCTCGAATCAATCTGAAGACGGGAAGAACCTTAGATCTAAAAATTGAAATTAAATCAAGATCTCTTGGAACCAAAGCTCTCAGGGTTAGGGATTTGATTCCCTAATCGAGTTATACATCATTATAACAAAAATTGAAGCAATCAGTGAAACAAATCGATAACTCACAAGTGGTGCAGACGCGGAAGTCACAAAAATTTCAGGTAAGTCTTTTGAATCTTTCTGCTCCAGCCTTTGAATCTTCTTCTTCTCTTTCTTCTCGTGATTCTTCTGAAAAGCCTCTGAATTGTGAGTCTAAACCGTGGATTCCAGAGAGATAACCGTGAGTGAGGTCAAGCTCTACTCTGTTGAAGCTTCAAGGTGAGAGATTGATGAGGGAACGTGAGAGAGTGAAACTTGAAAATATGAGAGTGGTGGAAAAAATCGTCCCATCGTGATATTGAAGAATGATTGATACTTGTAGAGTCTTGGTTATCATATTCGGTCCTAAATGAAAATGTAAATTCAACTGAAATTCACATTTGAGTTAGTTAGGAATTAAAAAACTGTTAGAGTGAAGTTGAAATAAAGTGAAATGAAATGCAAATTCAGTTAATTGAGGAAATCAAAATTTTGATAGTGAATGTTTGGATAGGTTAGTTAGAGTGAGGCTAATTATGATGTGAAGTTAGTGTTAGAGAACCGGGTATGATAATCCTGGATAACTTCGAAGAATCGTGTTCGTACACTTTCCGAACAAAGTATTTCGACCCTATTCTTGCCTGGGTTCACGAAATCTTTGTGGGGATAATTCTTGAAGAACAATTTGTTTCTGGAAAAGAGAAATGTTCAGGAATGTAGAGAGAAAGTTTGGTTTCGTTATTCTTTAAACTGAGGCCAAATGACTCCTTATATGGGAGATCAATAACAGAACCCGAAAAGACGCAACTGTTCAGAAACGGTTACATCGGTTGGGAAAGGATTCAACTGTTCAAAAGAAAATTTCGAACGGGGAGCTTCCCCACACCCTGCCAGGGGCTTCGCCCCTTGGAACCCCATTTCAATTATTCGCATTCAATTATACGTTGGCTCGACGAGCGTGCACTCCGCACTACCCCTAACTCATTTCCAAACTTTAACGCATAATTGCATCGGCCTGTAGTAAATCACATTACTACTAAAATACATTGATGATACTAAAATCACCAACAAATCCCCCCCATTTTAGTGTAATCCTTGATTTACTCAGTATATACAATAATATATACAAGGGTATAACACACAGGTATAACGATCAAACAGATGCATAAATGAAAATGTCTTGCGATTGAATTTTCTTCTTAGTACAAATACACATTCCAAATACTCAAAAATCGGGGTGTCATAGCGATTGAACCCGTCAATCCATTTGAGTGTCTGAAGATATAGTACACATATGTTTCTTACAATACTCTACTATTCATACTTGACACTTTACAAGCCATGTGTCCTTATCCATTAATAAGCATATAGGAAGCCAATTCCAAGCTTCTTGAAGCGGCAAAACTTCATGCTCACATAGGTGATTCTTTTAATCTTGCACCTGCATTTGCAATTTTCCAAAAGAACCATTAAGAAGATATAATTCAACCTAGCCATCACTTGCAGGTCTGAGCACATACCTTGGGAAGATAAACACAATTGCTCCAATCTCTAACTATGATCTTTCCATATTGAATTTTGCTTCTAATGTTGTATTAGAAGGGAATTGGGTATACCATAGCTAATAGATTTAAATGGACTTTAATCCCATCCCAATTACCGACTTCTTCACTAAGTCTCTAGCTAACCCCTTCGTCAAGTGGTCAGCTAAGTTTTGTTGCGACCGAACAAACTCAATAGATATCACCCCATTCATGATTAATTCCCTAATCATACTATGTCTAACACCCAAATGTCTAGACTTTCCATTGTATATTTGACTATAAGCTTTAGCCAATGTGGCAGTACTATCACAATGGATAGAAATTGGTGATATCGGTTTAGGCCATATCGGAATCTCATATACCGAATTCCTTAGCCATTCCGCTTCTTTACCAGCAATAGCTAATGCTACAAACTCATATTCCATTGTGGAACCAGTTATACATGTTTGCTTCTTGGAAGCCCATGAGATGGAACCTCCCCCAAACAAGAACACCCATCCACTTGTAGAGGATGAATCTTCAGCATTATTTATCCAACTAGCATCCGAATAACCCTCTAACACCGAAGGAAATCCCATATATGACAATCCATAATTCATTGTACCCTTCAAGTACTTGAATACCCTAGTTATCGCATGCCAATGATGTCTATTAGGATTACTAGTAAATCTGCTCAACTTTCCAACCGCATAAGCAATATCCGGTCTAGTGCTAATCATAGCATACCTCAAAGAGCCTATAGCTTTTGAATATTCGAGTTGATCCACAGGTTTACCTGTATTTGCCATAAGCTTTTCTCCCGGATCCATGGGAGTACTTACTGGAGAACAACTTTCATAATTGAACTTCTTGAGTATTTTCTCAATGTAATGAGATTGCGTAATTACAATCCCCTTATTCTCCCGTTTAATCTTAATACCAAGAATAACGTCCGCTTGTCCCATATCCTTCATGGAGAACTTTGATGACAAGAAATTCTTCGTTTTATCAACTTGATTTTGGTCGGTGCCAAAGATCAACAAGTCATCAACATATAAACAAATGAAAACTCCTTTACCGGAAGTATCAAATTTGCTATATACACATTTGTCAGCTTGGTTTAGAATGAAACCATTAGACAAAACAACCTCATCAAACTTTTGATGCCACTGCTTCGGAGCTTGTTTCAGCCCATACAACGACTTAACTAGCTTACACACTTTATGCTCATTACCAGGCATTACAAATCCTTCAGGTTGTTTCATATACACTTCTTCCTTCAAATCACCATTCAGAAATGTTGTTTTGACATCCATTTGATGAATCACTAGATTATGAATAACCGCCAAGGCAATCAACAATCTAATAGTAGTGATACGGGCAACAGGAGCATAGGTATCGAAATAATCAATCCCTTCCTTTTATCTGAAGCCTTGGATAACTAATCTAGCTTTAAACTTGTCAATTGTACCATCGACTTTCATCTTCTTTTTGAAGATCCATTTGCAACCCAATGGTTTGCAACCTGGTGGTAAATCAGATAATACCCAAGTATTATTTTCCATGATAGAACCAATCTCTTCGTCAATTGCTTCTTTCCAAAAAACAAAATCTCGAGATTTCACAGCTTCATCATACGTTCTTGGATCCTCCTCTATACTATAGCAATAATAGTATTGAGTGTCAATCTGATCCTTTGATCCCTCAACTAAATAGTTGAAAATCAGATCCATAAGATCTAGATTTTCTAGCTCTTTTGCTCCTACGGGGTTCAAGTGTCTCACTTGGCACATCATTTGAATGATCATCCCTTAGAGATTCATCTGAATTAGGTATAGATTCCTTTGGTCTAGGTATAGAAGAGAAACAATTCTCATCAAATATGGCATCTCTCGATTCTATAATCGTGTTAATAGAAATCGAGTCATTAGGTTCTATAACATAAAACCTATAGGCCTTGGAGTGCTCAGCATATCCAACAAAGATGCAAGCTACACCTTTTCACCCAAAGTTTTCCTTTTTGGGTCCGGGAGTCTAACCACGGCCCTACAACCCCAAACACGTAGAAATGTTAAGTTGGGTCGTTTCTGATACCAAAGTTCATATGGGGTAGTCTTGTTCCTTTTATTAGGAACCCTATTTAACAAATAGCAAGCCGTTAACATAGCTTCTCCCCAAAACCCTTCACTCAAACCAGAGTAAGATAACATGGCATTCACCATTTCCTTAAGCACTCTATTTTTCCTTTCAGCCACACCATTTTGTTGAGGTGTATAAGGTGCCGTAGTCTCATGAATGATTCCTACGGATTGGAAAAATACAGGATCATAATATTCACCATCTCTATCTGTACGTAATGTTTTAATCAACACATTCTGTTGCACTTCAACTTCAGTTTTATAAATTTTGAATTTATCTAAGGATTCGTCCTTAGCGTGCAGCAAATAAACATAGCAAAATCTAGATGCATCATCTATGAAAGTGACAAAATATTTTTTATGTCCTAATGATGGAGTAGCATGCAAATCACATAAATCACTATGTATCAACTCAAGAATGACAGATTTCCTTGTTATACTTTTAAAAGGTTGCCTAGTGATCTTTGTTAACATGCAAGTTTTACAATTTTCTACATTTTTATCAAAAATAGGAATTAAATCATCTTTAGACATTTCATGCATTCTTTTATAATGTACGTGTCCTAGACGAGCATGCCATAACGATGAATTGATAAATTTCGAAGAGGACATAAATACAGAACCAGAATCATTAGGAACTCCATTCAAATTCATCATAAACATACCATTATTATAATATCCAAATCCTACAAACACACCAGACTTCAATAAAACATATTTATCGGATTCACACACTTGCTTGTATCCAAGCTTATTTAGTACAGGACCAGAAATTAAATTTTTACGTAGTTTAGGAACATACAAAACATTAAACAAAGTAATAGTCTTTCCAGAACTGAATTCTAGCACCACGTTTCCTTTGCCTTCAACGGGAGCGAAGTGATCATCTCCCATGTAGAGGACAAAACCATCTTCCACTGGAACAAGAGTTTTGAACCAGAAATGATCCTTGCAAACATGTGTTGTAGCGCCAGAATCAATCCACCACGCGATAGCATCATCCTGCACATAGAATGCTTCAGAATTTAGTGAAACCGAATGTTTAATCAAACTATTCAAATCACGAATTGATTTCTGACCTTGGTTTTCGGATTGGTCCTTAGACCCCTTTCCTGAACCACTTGCATTCGCGTTATCATGCTTTTTTCCGGAACGACAATCCTTCTTGAAGTGGCCTATTTTGCCACACTTCCAGCATTCTAGTTTCGGTTTCTTGTTAGCACCGAAACTGCCCTTATTGTTCTTGAAAGCACGCTTCTTTCCTTTGTTTTTGTTGTTACCGTTCTTACCACCCTCTTCGACCATATTAACCGAGGGTCCAACAATTTCTTTGCCTTTTCCTTTGTCATCCTCCTGCGCTCTTAGAGATTCTTCTATGCACAAGTGACTTCCAAGTTGGATCAAAGACAATTCGTCTTTTCCATGCTTCAGATTGTGTTTGAAATCCTTCCACGAAGGAGGCAACTTGTCTATGATGCTTGAGACAGATATTGTTTCATCCATCTTCAATCTGTGTTGTGTGAACTGTCCAAGGATTCGGAGGAGTTCATTGAGTTGTTCCATGACAGACCTCGATTCAACCATTTTATAATTGTTGAAATCGGTTACCAGGAACTTTTTACTGGATGAGTCTTCCATGTACTTGGATTCGAGACAATCCCACAGTTCCTTTGCAGATTCTATGTTTTGATAAATATCAAATAAGGGATAAGACATACCGTTAAGAATGTGCCCTCTGCATATGTAGTCGTTGTTCTCCCATTTTGATATGCGTCTCAGATTTTCAATCGTGTCTTCCTCCAGAAGTTCTGGAATCGGTGTAGAGAGGACGTGCACCACCTTTAACGTTGTCAACATGAAATGCATCTTCTTCTGCCAACGCCTGAAGTCTTGTCCTTGAAACTTGTCCAATTTTCCGAAGTTTGTAGTCATCTCCTTGACGGTGCTTCCTCCAGCCATGATTATCAGAAAATACTTTCTTCGTTGTTAGAGAATCAGGTATGATAATCCTGGATAACTTCGAAGAATCGTGTTCGTACACTTTCCGAACAAAGTATTTCGACCCTATTCTTGCCTGAGTTCACGAAATCTTTGTGGGGATAATTCTTGAAGAACAATTTGTTTCTGGCAAAGAGAAATGTTCAGGAATGTAGAGAGAAGTTTGGTTTCGTTATTCTTTAAACTGAGGCCAAATGACTCCTTATATAGGAGATCAATAACAGAAACCGAAAAGACGCAACTGTTCAGAAACGGATACGTCGGTTGGGAAAGGATTCAACTGTTCAAAAGAAAATTTCGAACGGGGCGCTGCCCACACCCCTCCAGGGGCTTCGCCCCTTGGAACCCGTTTTAATTATTCACATTCAATTATACGTTGACTCGACGAGCGTGTGCACTCCGTACTACCCCTAACTCGTTTCCAAGCTTTACGCATAATTGCATCGGCCTGTAGTCCCACATTCTACTACAATACATTGATGATACTAAAATCACCCACAGTTAGCGATTAGTTTGTTAATTTGTGTTGTGAATTGAAATTTGTTTAGAAGTTGTACTTGGCTCTGTAGAAAAATCGAATGTGGGGTAGTGGTGTTGGCCGCTGTTAGTGTAGGAGAAATTGAAATAGAGGGTAGTTGAATGTTTCTGAAGGTTTCGTC